>NW_007740013.1:4357-5333 GCF_000696425.1 Galeopterus variegatus
CCACCGTGCTCCCAAGCGCCGCACTCTACCAAGTGCGCCACCGGGCCGGCCCCGCGTCTTTTGGATTTTAGCCATCCTAACTGGGGTGTGATGGTATCTCAGTGTAGTTTTGATTTGCATTTCCCGGATGCTGAGTGATGTTGAGCATTTTTTCATATGTCTGTTGTCCATTTGTATATCTTCCTTAGAGAAATGTCTACTTAGCTCTTTTGCCCATTTTTTAATTGGGTTGCTTGTTTTTTTCTTGTAAAGTTGTTTGAGTTCCTTGTATATTCTGGATATTAATCCTTTGTCAGATGTATATTTTGCAAATATTTTCTCCCACTCTGTTGGTTGTCTTTTAACTCTGTTAATTGTTTCTTTTGCTGTGCAGAAGCTCTTTAGTTTGATATAATCCCATTTGTTTATTTTTCCTTTGGTTGCCCATGCTTTTGGGGTCGTATTCATGAAGTCTGTGCCCAGTTGTACTTACTGAAGTGTTTCTCCTATGTTTTCTTTAAGAAGTTTTATTGCTTCAGGGTATATATTTAATTCTTTAATCCATTTTGAGTTGACTTTAGTGTATGGTGAAAGGTATGGGTCTAGGTTCATTCACCTGCATAGTGATATCCAATGATTCCAGCACCATTTGCTAAAGAGGCAGTCCCTTCCCCAGTGTATAGGCTTGGTGCCTTTGTCAAAGATCAGATGGCAGTAAGTGGGGGGGGTGATTTCTGGATTCTCTATTCTATTCCATTGATCAGTGTGTCTGTTTTTTATGCCAGTACTGTGCTGTGTTGATTATTATAGCTTTGTAGTATAGTTTAAATTCAGGTAGTGTTATGCCTCCAGCTTTATACTTTTTGCTCAGCGTTGCTTTGGCTATGCATGGTCTTTTGTTATTCCATAAAAATGTCTGGATAGTTCTTTCCATCTCTGAGAAAAATGTCATTGGAATTTTGATGGGGATTGCATTGAATTTGTATATCACTTTGGG
>NW_007740013.1:6416-15249 GCF_000696425.1 Galeopterus variegatus
TAGTTTGTGTGTGTCCAGAAATTTATCCATTTCCTCCAGATTTTCAAATTTGTTGGTGTATAGTTGTTTATAGTAGTCTGGAATGATTCCTTGTATTTCAGATGAATCAGTTGTAATATCACCTTTTTCATTTCTAAGTTTTGTTATTTGAATCTTCTCTCTTGTTTTTTTTGTTAGCCATGCTAATGGTTTGTCAATTTTATTTATCTTTTCAAAAAACCAACTTTTTGATTTATTGATCTTTTGTATTGTTTTTTGGGTTTCAATTTCATTAAGTTCTGCTCTGATCTTAATGATTTCTTTCCCTCTGCTAACTTTAGATTTGGATTGTTCTTTTTTTTCTAGTTCTTTAAGGTGAAGTGTTCAGTTGTTCACTTGCCATCTTTCCATTCTTCTTACGTGAGCATTTAATACAATAAATTTCCCCCATGGTACTGCTTTTGCAGTATCCCACAGGTTTTGGAATGATGTATCATTATTTTCATTAGTTTCAATAAATTTTTTGATTTCCTTTTTTATTTCTTCTTGGACCCATATATTATTAAGTAGAACGCTATTTAATTTCCATGTGTTTGTATAGTTTCCAGAATTTTGCTTGTTATTGATTTCTAATTTTAACCCATTTTGGTCTGAGAAAATATATGGGATAATTCCAATTTTTTTGAATTTCTTGAGACTTGATTTGTGACCTAATATGTGATCTATCCTGGAGAATGATCCATGTACTGATGAGAAGAATGAATATTCTGGGGTTGTTGATTGGAATGTTCTGAGACAACCGTAGTTATTGGTGACATTGATTGCAGCAGAGGAAGCTGCTTGGAAATGATCTGCCATGTCCAATTGGTCCATAGTATTGTTTAGATCTTGTGTTTCTCTGCTGATTCTTTGCCTAGATGATCTGTCCAGTATTGACAGTGGGGTGTTCAGGTCCCCTGCTATTATGGTATTAGTGTCTATTTCCTTCTTTAGGTCTAATAGAGTTTGTTTTATAAATCTGGCTGCTCCAACATTGGGTGCATATATATTTATGATTTTTATGTCTTCTTGATGGATCAATCCTTTTATCATTATGTAGTGTCCCTCAGTGTCTCTTTTTATGATTTTTAGTTTAAAGTCTATTTTATCAGATATAAGAATAGCTACTCCAACTTATTTTTCTTTTCTGTTTGCATGGTAAATCTTTTCCCATCCTTTCACTCTTAGTCTATGTGAGTCTTTATGGGTGAGGTGGGTCTCTTGAAGGCAGCATATAGTTGGGTCCCCTTCTTAATCCAGTCAGCCAGTCTGTGTCTATTGATTAGGGAATTTAAGCCTTTTATATTAAGAGTTGTTATTGAAAAGTGTTGATTTATTCCTAGGATTTTATTGATTGTTTGGTTGTCTACATGTCTTTTGTTCCTTGCTTTCTGATTTACTGTTTGTTTTCTGTGTTTGTTGGTTCCTTGGGTTGTAGATAGCCTTTTTGTTTGTTTGTTTTCTCTTCATGAATGCCATTTTTATCATACTAGTGGGTTTTGATTTTTCTTGAGTTTTTATGGCAGTGGTAGTTATTTTTCAGGAACAAAACCCAGTACTCCCTTGAGAATTTTTTGTAAGGGTGGTCATGTGGTGGTGAACTTCCACAGTTTTTGTTTGCCTGAGAAATATACTATTTGCCCTTCATTTCGGAAGGATAACTTTGCAGGGTAGAGTATTCTTGGCTGGCAATCTCTGTCTTTTAGTATTTTGAATATATCACATTCCTTTCTGGCTTTTAGGGTTTGTGATGTTAGTCTGATTGGGGCTCCCTTATAGGTTACTTGATTGTCCTCTCTTGTAGCTTTTAAGATTCTCTCTTTGTCTTTGGGTTTTGCCAATTTGACTATAACATGTCTTGGAGAAGACCTTTTTGTAACGTGTCTTGGAGAAGACCTTTTTGGGTTGAATACATTTGGGGATCTTTGAGATTCCTGCATCTGAAGATCTGTGACTTTTCCTATACCTGGGAATTTTTCTGCCACTATTTTGTTGAATATGTTTTCAATACAATCTCCTTTTTCTTCCCCCTCTGGAATACCCATGACTCAGATATTTGATCGCTTAAGGTTGTCTGATATCTTTCTCAGGTTTTCTTTAATGCTTTTGATTCTTTTTTCTTTTCTTTTTTTTTTTTTTTTTCTGCCTGTGTTATTTCAAACAACCCATCTTCAAGGTCAGAAGTTCTCTCTTCTACTTCTGCAAGCCTGCTGGTTTAACTCTCAGTTGTGTTTTTTATTTTGCTGAATGAATCCTTCAGTTCGGCATGCTCTGCTACATTCTTTTTCAGGGCCTTGATTTCCTTGTACATTTCTTCTTTCAGGTCCTATATACTTTTTCTCATTTTATCATGTTGTCTAGCTGAGTTTTCTTGTATCTCATTCAGTTTCCTTGGAATTATCACTCGAAATTCCTTGTCAGACATTTCAATGGCTTCTTGTTCTATAGGATCTAGAGCTTAAGAGTTATTACCCTTTGGTCATGTACTTTCTCGATTTTTCATATTTCTGGTATCTTTCCTTTCATGTTTCATCATTGTGGCAGGGGGTTTCACACCCCACAGGTTTGACACTATTGTCTGACTGGGATGTTGCTGTGGTTGCCAATTTGGTATGGCTACCTCAGTGTCTGCTCAGTTGGCCACTAGTGCCTTGCATGTGTGGTTGCCTCGGGTCTTAGGCCTCTCTGGGGAGCTACCTCTCTTGGTCAGCATGCACTCAGCTGGGCTGCTGGGTCATGGGGTGGTACCACAGGGTTCGTGGTCTCTGCCGAGCTTCCACCTCCCCTGCTGGACGTCTCCCTGCTCTGTGCACACTGGCCTGGGCTGCTGGGATGCACAGATGCACCGCAGAGCGTGTGGCCTCTGCGGAGCTTCCACCTCCCCTGCTGGATGTCTCCCTGCTCCGTGTGCACTGGGCCGGGCTGCTGGATTGCACAGCAGTGGCACTACAGAGCGTATGTTCTCTGCGGAGCTTCTGCCTCTCCTGCTGGACGTCTCCCTGCTCCATGTGCACTGGGCTGGGTTGTTGGGTCGCGTGGTGGCACCACAGAGCGTGTGGTCTCTGTGGAGCTGGGGCCTGGGTTTAACATGCAGGAAGTTATCCGGGCAATGTTTGGGCAGACTGAATTTTAAACAGAATTAAAGTTCTTTAGATGCACAAAATTTCATTCCTCAGTAGAAAACTTTAACTCAGGAAAAATATTTATAAAAATTAGTTTAAATTGTTTGTTTTGAATTATTTGTATGACTCTCAACTTTCGGGGGTAACCATTTGTTGTTGGTCCTTTTCCCTCCCACAGATAGCTTTTGATTTCCTATTTATCTTACCTACTTCGCTGTTTTTGATTTTCAATTTATAGGAGCACACAGGTGGTCCAGCCTTTGTGTGTAGATGGTCAGCTAAAGCACATGGATAGACCAAAATGTTGGCTGTGCCCCATCTGAGGCTAGAAACTCTCCTTTCTTTCAGCCATTGTTGGAAAAAGTCTGGCTCTTGGAAGGATACAAAAAAAAATATTATTTGTTTTGGGTTTTTGAGTACTTTGTTCAGATATAGCTTTGATTTTAAAAGTGGGCTTACAGTGTCAGAAACTTTTTGTTCTTGTTAATTAATTTATTTATTTATTGGTGGCTTGCTGGTACAGGGATTGTTTTGTTAATTTAAATGCTGACTGCTCTGGACTTTTGATAGGTGGGTATCCCCTGTCCTCCGCCCTGGCTTCTTGATGCTAGTTTCAGAAGGGGAGCTGTCAGGGACAGAGATGTTTACTGTTTGTCCCAGTTGAAATCCGATGATAACAGATTTAAAAGGATTTCTTTTAATGTAAAAATGTGTTTATTCATAATCCTTGAGAAGTTATCATTCCTTCAAAAAATTCTTAATTAACAAAAAGCCAAGAAAAATTACAATAGTAGGTTATGCCAAACCAAATATATATATTTGTGTGTGTATGTATATATGTGTGTGTGTGTGTGTGTGTATGATGTATACAAACTTCACAAAGCATTAACACAGGCAATGTGAGTATATGTTATCTTTAAATTATTATTATTACTCTTTGCTGGCTGGCCAGTATGGGGATCTGAACCCATGACCTTGGTATTATAAGGCTGTTCTCTAAGCAACTGAGCTAACCAGCCAGCCCTCCTTTAAATTACTTTCAATGACATAGCTACAACTTATATTATGTTAAGATAGACATAAATAATAGCATTACCTAATGTATTATATTTACATATTTAAAGTGTCATATTTATTTCTATGAGGTTAAAAAAAGGACATAAAGGGGCCGGCCTGGTGGCGCACTGGATAAGTGCGCTGCTTGGGAAGCGCGGCGGCGCTCCCGCCCGAGGGTTCGGATCCCACATACAGACCAGTTCCCGCTCACTGGCTGAGCGAGGCGCGGGAGCAACACCGAGGGTTGCAATCCCGTTGCCGGTCCCCGGTCCGGTACGGGGGCAACACTGAGGGTTGCGATCCATTGCCGGACACGGAAAAAGACAAAAGACAAAAAAAAAAAAAAAAAGGACATAAAACTACAGATGTCATTGCATAGCAGTTCATATATTGAAAGGGCCACATGATTTTTTTTAAGGACTGCAAGAACTTTAAGTAACTATTTATATCTAGACCTTCCTATATGTTTGAGAACATGCACTGCCATTGTTGCAAGAAAAAGAAAAACACCAAGGAAAAACAGAAAAATAGTTTGCTTACTAAAATCATACTCGATCCTCAACAAAATCAAGGAAAGCAATTAGAGAGTGTTTTATATCTCTAGCCTTTTATATTGATACATAAACTTTAGGGAAAAGAACTAATTGTCCATCAAAAAATGCAGCTATACATATTGAAATACTTATTTCCATCCCATTAAATCACCTTGTATTACAAGGCAAATAAAAGCTCAATAAAATTAATGGAGCCTTTCATAGCAGAAAGGATTTTATCTGCTTTGAAATACCTGTATTACCTTTTTTAGGCTTTACTTTCTTAAATCATGCAGAGAATATGTTCCGTATAGTTTCTAATCTGTGTACCTTTTATTTCCTCTTCTGGTCTTGTTGCATGAGCTTGGACTCCCAGTACAAAGTTGAAAAGACATGATGGAGAGTATATTTTTGCCTTGTTCTTGATCTTAGAGGAAAAGTGTCTAATTTATCACCATTAAGTACTGTAATGGATTGAATTATGTCTCCCCCAAACTCACTGAAGCTTGAATTGTCCCCCAAGTTTAATGTATTAGAAACTTAGCCCCTACTGTGACTGTTAAGATAGTGGGAAATCTTATTACGGTAATTGAAAGGTGGAGCCTTGTAGAGGTGATTGGATTGTAGGATAGTGCAGTAGTGAATGGATTAAAAATGGTGGTCAGGGGCATTGTTTGGAGGGCTTTAAAAGGAGAGTGCTTGAGGAAGTTACCTCTCTGCTCTCTGCTACACCATTTCACAATGTGATACCCTGCGTCACTGAAGTCACCACCAAGACCCTCACCAGATGTGTTCTCTGGACTTTGGATGTCCCAGCCTCAGAAACTGTAAGCAATAAACTTCATTTTCCTCCAAAGTACCCAGTTTCATGTATTTTGTTATAAGCAACAGACACAGACTAATACAAGCATGATGTTCAGTTGTAGTTTTTCCATAGATATTTAACAAGTTGAGGAAGTGCCCTTTTATTCCCAGTTGCAAAAAGTGTTTGTTTTGTATTCAGCATGAATGGGTGTGAGATTTTGTCAAGTGCTTTTTCTGGATCTGTTGATATAATTATGATTTTTCTTTTTTAACTTGTTGATAGCTGAATTACATTAATTGGTTTTCTAGTGTTGAACCAGATTTGCATATCAGGAATAAATCCAGCTTATACATGGAGTATAGTTCTTTTTATATTTTATTGTATTTGATATGCTAATAGGATGTTTGCATTTATGTTTATGAGAGATATTGGTTTGTTTTTTTTTTATTTTTATGTCTTTATCCTTTTTTAATATTTATGTAATATTGGCCTCAGAGAATGAGTGAGAAAGCTTTCCCTTTGCTTCTATGTTCTGGGTAAGATTGAACATAAATAGTATAATTTCTTCCTTAAACACTTAGTAGATGTTTGTCACCATTTGGGCCTGGTGCTTTCTGTTTTGAAAGATTATTAATCATTGATTCTTTAACAGATATGGGCATGTTCAGATTACCTATTTCTCTTTGTGTGAGTTTTGGTAGATTGTGTCTTTCAAGGAATTGGTTACATTTCATATAAGTTATAAAATCTGTGGGTGGAGAGTTATTAATAATATTCCTCTATTAACCTCTTAATGCCCATGGGGTTAGTAGTGATGGTTTCTATGTGTTCCCCAAACATTACCCCAAAAAGTTCATGTATTGGAAACTTGACACCCATTGTAACAGTGCTAAGAGGGTGGGAAATCCAATTGATATTTGAAAAGTGGGGCCTTTAAGAGGTGATTAGACTGTGACGACTGTGCCCTTGTGAATGGATTGATCCATTCATGGAGTAACAGGCATGGTTCTGATCGCCTTATAGAGAGAGAGAGAGCGAAAAGATTAGTTCTCTTGCTGAGGCCATTCTCACCATGTGACACCTTGGTCACAATGGAACACTGTAGAGAGTTCCCACCAAGAGGGAGGCCCTCTCCAGATGTGCCCCCTGGACTTTGGACTTCCCAGCCTCTGAAACTGTAAGAAATAAATTTCATTTCTTTATAAATTACCCAGTTTAAGGTATTCTGTTATAAGGAACAGAAACAGACTAATACAATGACTCATCTTTAATTTTTGATATTTGTAATTTGTGTTTTCTTACTTTCTCTCTCAGTTTTGTTAGAGGTTTATCAATTTTTTTGACCTTTTGAAAGAACAAGCTTTTTGTTTCCTTGATTTTTCTCTACTAATTTCTTTTTTTCACTTTCATTTTTGCCCTAATCTTTTATTATTTCTTTTCCTCTGCTTGCTTAAGGATCATATTGCTCTAATTTTTTCACCTAGTTTCCTAGGATGGAAGCTTAGATTATTGATTTTACATCTTTCTTTTTATTAATACATGCATTCACTACTATAACTTTCCTTCTAGGTGCTGTTTTTGCTATAGAGCATACCACTAATTTTTTTTT
The DNA here is from genome assembly GCF_000696425.1 of Galeopterus variegatus. Taxonomy (NCBI): domain Eukaryota; kingdom Metazoa; phylum Chordata; class Mammalia; order Dermoptera; family Cynocephalidae; genus Galeopterus; species Galeopterus variegatus. The sequence continues at coordinate 13,560 of NW_007740013.1, forward strand.
TTTTTTTTTTTTTTTTTTACTTTGTAGGATGTTGTTGTGGAGCAGTTGGGAGGAAAGGGGAGGGGGATAAGGTCAGAAGAGGAGGGGGGTGTGGTTGAGGCCCACAACACCCCCCTTATTCCAGCAGGGGAGCCCAGAGGGCTTCCATTGGCAGTTCAGTCATGGCTGGGCTGGATGTGGACTTCGTGGGGGGCATGACTGAGGCCCTTGAGCCCCACCCCCACGCCAGGTCAGTAGCCCAGAGCGCTTCTGGCAGCAGTTCAGTGGCCATTGCTGGGCTGGATGAGGATATTGGGGGCTGTGGCTGAGGCCCTCTGCCCACGCCTGGCTCAGGAGCCCAGGGAGCTTCCAGTCCTTCTAGGTTTTATAGGTGTTCTTTGAGGGTGTTAGACCTTTACTGGTTAATATTAGAGCTTTGTCTCTGATCTGTGGGGTTTTTGTTTTTTCTTTCAGTTCTGTGTTGGATTATTTGCTATTCCCATCACTCAAACTCTACACTGGAACTAATTTGTTGTCCTTTGCTTTCTTCTAAAATGGGGGAACTTTCTGTGAGAACTAGCACTTGAACCCTCTGGTTGAGCTAAATTGATGCTTTGCTGCTGATTCTCTGGGGAAGGCCTTTTGAGCAGCTCAGGTTTTAATTATTGACCTTGTAAGCACTTCTGGGTCTTGTGAGGTCTTGTATGTCTGGGGTGTATGGAAACTCTGGTCTGGGCCTGAGTCTTTTCAGCAAACTGTACTCCCTGCAGTTCTGTATTCCTGATCAGTTCCCACTAAGTGAGCCTATGCTGATTTGAGGGCAGATCAGCTGTCCATACTGTGCCCCAATGTTCCCCTGGTGGGCCCATCTCCCCAACCACCTGAACTCCAAACATTTCCCATGGAATGGGCCATGCACTGGTCCCTTGTGATGACTTGCTGTCTCTAAGTGGCTCCTTTTTTCAGTTGTCTGTGGCCACTCACACCTATGTGGGTCCATGGGGACCCTGTTAGTGGTCTTGCTGGCCTGGGAGCCACCAATACCCTCTTCTCCCCTGAAGCTTCCAAGCAACTTCATACAAAGGGCATGGACATGGCTTTTGGCAGCTCTTGCTCCATGTGCTTACTAGGGCCAGCCTTGAAATTTTGGGGCTTCTCCTGCATTCATGCATTCCATAGTTCTCTCCTCTTCCCCTGAACTCTAGCAGCCCCAGCCTGGCAGTTGTTGCTTTTTAATAGTTGCAAATTGGTTGATTGTGGGAGAGAGTGACACTGGGGACTGTCTATTCTGCCATCTTGATCAGAAGCCATGTGCCATTTATTTTGGTTTTTTGTTGTTGTTTGTTTGTTTGTTTTGTATTATTTTTTATTTTTTATTCTTATTTTTTTAATAATTTTATTTTGTCAATATACAATGTGGTTGATTATTGTGGCCCAGTACCAAAACCTCCCTCCCTCCTCCCTCTCCTCCCTCCCACCCAACAACGTCCTTTCTGTTTGCTTGTCGTATCAGCTTCAAGGAACTGTAGTTGTTATGTCTTCTCCCCCACCCCCGGTTTTTTTGTGTGTGCGTGTATGTGAATTTATTTATTTTTAGCTCCCACCAATAAGTGAGAACATGTGGTATTTCTCTTTCTGTGCCTGACTTGTTTCACTTAATATAATTCTCTCAAGGTCCATCCATGTTGTTGCAAATGGCAGTATTTCATTC
>NW_007740013.1:16249-29019 GCF_000696425.1 Galeopterus variegatus
AAGGTCCATCCATGTTGTTGCAAATGGCAGTATTTCATTCGTTTTTATACCTGAGTAGTATTCCATTGTGTAGATATACCACATTTTCCGTATCCGCTCATCCAATGATGGACATTTGGGCTGGTTCCAACTCTTGGCTATTGTAAAGAGTGCTGTGATGAACATTGGGGAACATGTATACCTTGGACTTGATGATTTCCATTCCTCTGGGTATATTCCCAGCAGTGGGAGAGCTGGATCATATGGTAGATCTATCTGCAATTGTTTGAGGAACCTCCATACCATTTTCCATAGAGGCTGCACCATTTTGCAGTCCCAACAACAATGTATGAGAGTTCCTTTTTCTCTGCAACCTCGCCAGCATTTATCATTCAGAGTCTTTTGGATTTTAGCCATGCTAACTGGGGTGAGATGTTATCTCAGTGTAGTTTTGATTTGCATTTCCCGAATGCTGAGTGATGTTGAGCATTTTTTCATATGTCTGTTGTCATGTGCCATTTATTTTGATAAGCTGTTTTTTCACTTTCATTTACTTCAAAATACTTTAAAATTTTTGTTAAGATTTCTTCTTCAACCTGCATCTCATTTAGAAGTGTGTTGTTTAGTTTCCAAATATTTCGAGATTTTTGATCTAGGCTTCTATTATTGACTTTTAGTTCAATTTGATTGGGGTCTAAGAGCAATGTTTACATTGTGTCTATTAATTTGCCAGGGCTGCCATACAAAGTTTGTTATGGCCAACTTTGTAATAAAGTAAATGCCACAGACTGGGTGACTTAAACAAAATACATTTATTTCCTCACAACTCTGGAGCCTAGAAGTCCAGTATTAAGGTGTTAGCATTCTTGGTTTCTTTGTGGGGCCTGTCTCCTTGGCTTGTACATGGCTATCTTCCTCTGATGCCTTTGCATGGTCTTCCCTCTGTGTTCACAACAAAGTCTAGTCTTTTAATGTGCTATGGTATGTTTTATTGCCCAGAACATGGTCTATCCTGGTGAATGTTTTATGAGAGCATGAGAGAATGTGTATTCTGCTGTTGTTAGATCAAGTATTCCATAAATGTCAATTAGGTCCTATTGACTCATGGTGCTGTTCAGGTCGACTATATTCTTACTGATTTTCTGCCCACCATATATTTCAATTACTGTCAGAGGGTTGTTGATATCTCAAACTACAATAACAGACATGTTTATTTCTCCTTGTAGTTCTATCAGTTTTTGCCTAGTGTAATTTGAAATTCTGTTGTTAGATGCATACAAACTAAGGATTGCTATACTTTTGTGGAGAATTGATCCCTCTATTATTATGTAATGCCCCTCTTTATTCCTGATCATTTTCCTTATTCTGAAGTTGGCTTTGTCAGAAATTAATATAGCTTCTCCAGCTTTCTTTTGTTTAGTGTAACATGGTGTAGTATATTGAATTATGTCCCCCAAAAACTCATTGAAATTTGAATTGTGTCCCTCACGTTTTATGTTTTAGAAACTTAGCCCCCAATGTGACTGTTAAGAGGGTGGGAAATCCTATTATGATAATAGAAAGGTGGAGCCTTGAAGAGGTGATTGGATTGTAGGACCATGCAGTAGTGAATGGATTAAAAATGGTGGCTATTGGCATGGTTCTGAGGGCCTTAAAAGAAGAGGAGAGTCTGTCTCTCTTTTTCTCTCTACTTCCACCATCTTCCAACGTGAGACTCCTGGGTCACTGTCACCACCACCAGATGGAATTTGGACTTCCCAGCCTCAGAAACTGTAGGCAATAAATTTCGTTTTCTTTATAAATCACCCAGTTTCAGGTATTTTGTTATAAGCAACATAAATGGACACTGGGGATACAAATGGTATATCTTTCTCCAACTTTTTACTTTTAATCTATCTGTATCTTTATGTAGAAAGTGAATTTTTTGTAGATAACATATGTTTGGGACTTGTTTTTTTATCCATTCTGTCACTCTCTGTCTTTCAATTGGTTTACTTAGACAATTCACCTTGAAAAGGATTGTGAATATAGTTGGACTACTTTCTTCTGCATTTGAAGTGTTCTAATTGCTGCACTACTGAGCCCCATTTGCTCTAATTCTCAAATTGCAGCCATAACCTGCTCTGTGAGCCCAAGCCTCCAGAGCAATCCTGCTCCAGAGTCAGTCCAGTGCTGTGACCTGACCCTAGGGTAAGAGTCACAGCACAACCCAGTCCACTTGGCTCAAGCTGAAAGGGAGTGCCTCATACTCACAAATCCTGACTGTTGGCAATCAATATCTATCTGCCACAGAGCCTGAACCTGCACCCCAAGATCTAGCTGCCAAAATAGGTTTGCAGGACATGAGTCCTAGTCCCCATCCCACAGCCACTCTGAGCACATGCACCTGGAACCCAGCACCACTACAGCTGCTTGTAGGACATGTCAAACCTGACACCAAGATGAATTCCCTCAGTGAAGCTTCCCATTGTGGATAAAGTGAGACCAGGAGGACCCCAAAAGATCTTGTCACTTAAGACCTTTATAACCTACACCACCATGCCACTGCCACAAATTTGTACAGCCAAGGTCACTGAGACAACCGTAGTTATTGGTGACATTGATTGCAGCAGAGGAAGCTGCTTGGAAATGATACCACTGTATCTATGTGGAACCAGAATCACCACACCCTTCCCAGCTGACATGCTAAGACCCATTTTCAGGTAAAAGACTCTGTCTATGAAAACCACTCTGTAAAATTTGGAAGGGATGGTTGTTCCACCAGATGCAAAGACATTAATGCAGGGAGACAAAAAACATGGGAAAGCAAGAAAATGTGACACCACCAAAGAAGCACAACACTCCATTGACAGACCCCAAAGAAAAGTAAATGTACTAACTACTGAAAAAGGAATCCAAAATAACGATCTTAAGAAAACTGAATGAGGTACAAGAGGACACATATAGACAATTCAGTGAAATCAGGAAAACAATTCATGACCTGAATGAGAAATTTAACAAGTTGATAGATATAAAAAAGAACCAAACAGAAATCTTACAGCTGAAAAATTTAATGAATCGAGTAAAAAATACAACAGAGAGCTTGAATAGCAGACTAGAGCAAGCTGAATAAAGAATCTCTGAACTATGAGGTAGACAATTTGACTTACTGAGTTAGAGGGGGAAAAAAGAAGAATGGAAAAGAGTAAAGAAAGCCTACAGGAATTATGGGACACCATTAAGTCAACAAATATTTCCATTATGGGAGTTCAAGAAGGAGAAGAGAAAGGAAAGGTGGAGAAAGCCTATTTAATTAAATATTAGCTGAAATTTTCCCAAGAATTTGGAGAGATTTGGACATCCAGATCTGGGAAGTTCAAAGGCCCCCAAATAGATTCAACCCAGAGGCTCTCTCCAAGACACATTTTAGTAATATGTCAAAAGTCATAGACAAGAGAGAATTCTAAAAACAGCAAGAGAAAAGTATATGTTTACATATAGGGGAATCCTCCTAGACTAACAGCAGATTTATCACCAGAAATTTCACAGGCCAGGAGAAAATGGGATAACATATTCAAAGCGCTGAAAGAAAAATATTGCCAGGCAAGAATACTATACCCAGAAAAGCTATACTTCAGGAATGGAGGAGAAATAAAGTTTTTCACATACAGGAAAAAACTGAGGGCAGAAATTTCACAGGCCAGGAGAAAATGGGATAACATATCCAAAGCGCTGAAAGAAAAATATTGCCAGGCAAGAATACTATACCCACAAAAGCTATACTTCAGGAATGGAGGAGAAATAAAGTTTTTCACATACAGGAAAAAACTGAGGGGATTTATCACCACTAGTTCAACATTATAAGAAGTGCTTAAGGAAGTCCTACATCTGGAACCAAAAGTATGATAACTACCATCAAGAAAACACACAAAAGTATAAAACTCACTGGTAAAGCAAGTACACAAAAGGGAAAGAGAAAGAAGTTAAACTTTATCACTGTAGAAAACCACCAAACTGCAAAGATAACATTAAGAAATGAAGAAAGAAACAAAAAATCCAAAACAAAACAGAAATAAAATGACAGGAGAAAGTCATCACCTATTAATAATAGCCTAGAATATAAATGGACTAAATTCCCTGATTAAAAGATATAGACTGGCTCAATGGATTAAAAAAAACACAACTATATGCTGCCTTCAAAAACTCAATTCACTTGCAAAGATACACATAAACTGAAAGTGAAGGGACAGAAAATGATATTCCATGCAAACAAAAACAAAAGCAAGCAGGATCAGCTATGCTTATACCAAATAAAACAGACTTTAAGTCAAAAATTGTAAAAAGAGACAAAGAAGTTCATTACATAATGTTAAAGGAGTCAATTCATCAAGAGGACAAAACAATTTTATATATATATGCACCCAACCTTGGAGCACCCAGATATATAAAGCAAATATTATTAGATCTAAAGGGAGAGACAGACTCCAATACAATAATAGTTGGGACTTCAAGACCTCATTCTCAGCATTGGACAGATCATCTAGACAGAAAATCAACAGAGAAACATTGGATTAAAACCGCACTATAAACCAAATGGACTTTACAGACATTTACAGAACATTTTATCCAATAGCTGCAGAATACATGTTCTTCTCATTAGCACATGGAATATTCTCCAGAACTGACCAAATGATAGGCTACAAAACAAGTTACAACAAATTTTTAAAACTTGAAATCATATCAAGTATCTTTTTTGACCACAATGTAAGAAAACTAGAAATTAATAGTAAGAGGAACTTTAGAAACTGTAAAAAAATACATGGAGAATAAACAACGTGCTCCTGAACAATCAATGGGTCAAAGGAGAAATTAAGAAGGAAATTTTAAAAGTTCTTAAAACAAATGAAAACAGAAACACAACATTCCAAAACATATGGGATGCAGCCAAAGCAGTTCTAAGAGGGAAGTTTATAACAATAAACTACTACATCAAAAAAGTAGAGAGATTTCAAATAAACAACCTAACAATGCATCTCAAGGAACTAGAGAAGCAAGAACAAATCAAATCCAAAATTAGTAGAAAGAAATAATAAAAAGATCACAGCAGAAATAAATGAAATTGATGCTAAAAAAAAATATGAAAGATAGACATAACAAAATCCTGGGTTTCTGAAAACATAAACAAGTTGAAAAAACATTAACTAAACTAACCAAGAAAAAAAGAGAAAGATTCAAATAAATAAAATCAGAAATTACAAAGGGGACATTACAACTGATACCACAGAAATACAAAGGATATGCCAGCAAATTGGAAAACCTTGTTAAAATGAATAAATTCCTGTACATATACACTCTACCAAGATTAAATCAAGAGGAAATAGAAAAAACGAACAGACCAATTAAGAAGTATGAGATAGGCCGGCCCGGTGGCACACTGCTACAGTGCGCTGCTTGGGAGCGCGGCAGCGCTCCCGCTGAGGGTTCGGGTCCCACATACAGACCGGTTCCTGCTCACTGGCTGAGCAAGGTGCGGCCGCAACACGGAGGGTTGTGATCCCGTTGCCGGTCCCAGTACGGTCCGGGCGCGACACTGAGGGTTGCAATCCGTTGCCGGACACGAAAAAAAAAAAGAAGTATGAGATAGAACCAGTAATAAAAAGTCTCCCATTTAAGAAAAGTCTAGAATGAGATGGCTGCACTGCTGAATTCTACCAAACACATAAAGAAGAATAATACCAATTTCTCTCAAACTCTTCCAAAAAATTGAACAGGAGGGAATTATTCCAAAGTCATTCTATAAGGCCAGCATTACCCTGGTACCAAAACCAGATGAGCACATAACAAAAAAGAAAACTATAAGCCAATATGCCTGATGAACATAGATGTTAAACAAAAAAACCCTCAACAAAATACTAGCAATCAGAATCTAGGAGCATATTACCAAGATCATTTACCATGATTAAGTGGGATTCACCTGTTACGCAATGATGTTTCAACATATGCACATCAATAATCGTGATACATCATATCAACAGAAGGAAGGACAAAAACCACATGATCATCTCAAATGATGGAGGAAAAGCATTGCCTAAAATTCAACATTCCTTTATGAGAAAAACCCTCAACAAATTAGGTGTAGAAGGAATGTACTTCAACACATTAAAGGCCGTGTATGACAAACCCACAGCTAGTATCATACTGAATGGGGAAAATCCTAAGTCTTTTCCTCTATGAACTAGAAGAAGACAAAAATGCCCACTCTCTCCACTCTCATTCAGCATGGTACTAGAAGTCCTAGCCAGAGCAATTAGGCAAGAGAAAGAAACAAACAAAAAAAAGGCAGACGTCAAATTGTCCCTGTTTGCAGAAGACATGATCTTATAAATAGGAAACCTTAAAAGATCCAGCAAAAACCTCTTAGAACTGAAAAAAAATTCAATTAAGTTGCAGAATACAAAATCAACATATAAAAATCAGTAGCATTTCTATGCACCAATGACAAGCAAGATAAAAAAGAAATTAAGAACGCAATCCCACTACTCTCCCATAAAAAAGAATAAAATTCTGCCATTTAGAGCAACATGGATGAACTTAGAGAAAATTCATTAAGTGAAATAAGCTAGGGCCGGCCCAGTGGCGCACTGGAGAGTGCGCCACTTGGGAGCATGGTGGCGCTCCCGCCGAGGGTTCGGATCCAATGTGGAGACCAGTTCCTGCTCACTGACTGAGCGCGGTGTGGGCGCAACACCGAGGGTTGCGATCCCATTGCCGGTCCCCAGTATGGGTGCGACACCGAGGGTTGCGATCCCGTTACCAGTCAGTAAAAAAAGAAAAAAAGGAAAAAAAAAGAAATAAGCTAGACACCAAAAGAGAAATACTGCATGTCCTCAATCAAAAGTGGGACCTAAAAAAATAATCAAATAAATTTTTAAAAAGGAAGAAAGATACAACAATCACAATTATTTGTTATACTTTCAAAAGGAGAGAAAAGGACTGAGGCCACTGAAGGAGGGAAAGGGGGCAAGAGGGTGATAAGCAAGAAATTGGTAAAGGGACACACATACATGAAAAGATTACATTATGTAACATTGAATATACTAATTATCTTGATTTGAGCATCACATATTTCACACAGGTATTGATATTCAACGTGGTACCCCACAGATATGTGCAATCAATTGTGTTTCAGTTGAAAGAAAAAGAAAGAAAGAAAGAGAAAGGAAGGAATGAAGGAATCCCACTTGCAATAGCTACAAAAATATATATAAAATACCAAGGAATTAATTTCACCAATGAGGAGAAAAATCTTTATAAGGAAAACTATGAAACACTGATGAAAAAAATTGAAGAGGACACAAAAAAATAGAAAGATATTACAGGTTCATGTATTAGAAAAATTCATAATGTGAAAATGGGCATACTACCAAAAGTGATCTACAGATTAATGCAATCCACAATGTATTAGTCCCTTTCTGTTGCTTATAACAGAATACCTGGAACTGGGTAATTTACAAGAAAATGAAATGTATTGCTTACAGTTTCAGAGGCTAAGAAGTCCAAAGCCCAGGAAACACATTTTGTGAGTGTCTTCTGTGGTAGTGGCTTTACAGAAACTCAGGGGTCTTACATGGAAGAAAATGGCAGAACAAAGAGAAAGATAGCTCTTCATGCACTATCCTTTATAAACCCTCAGAACCATGTCCATGACCACTATTTTTAATCCATTCACTATGGCATGGTCCTCAGAATCTAATCACCTCTTCAAGGCTCCACTTTTCAATTACCATAATAGGATTTCCCAACCCCTTAACAGTCACAGTGGGGATCAAGTTACTAATACATAAAACTTGGGAGACAAAATCCATATCACACACCACAATACCAAGGACATTCTTCACAGACATAGAAAAAAACAACTGTAAAATTTGTATGTAACCACCAAAGAGCCCAAATAGCCAAGGCAATCCTGAGCAAAAAAAAAAAACAAACTTGGAAGTATCACACTACCTGACCTCAAAATATAATACAAAACTACAGTAATCAAAACAGCATGGTATTGGCATAAAAACAGATACACAGACCAGTGGAACAGAACAGAGATCCTAGAAACCAAGCCCTGAATTTGCAGCCAACTGATTTTCAACAAAGGTGCCAAGAATATTTACTGGAGAAAGGATACTCTCTTTAATAAACAGAGCTGGGGAAATGATATCCAAGTGCAGAAGAATGAAGCTAGACCCCTATTTCTTACCATATACAAAAATCAACTCAAAATGAATTAAAGACTTAAATTTAAGACCCACATAATAGGAAAATGCTTTAGGACAAAGACTTTATGAAGAGGACCTCAACAGCACATGCAACAAAAGCAAAAGTAGACATGGGATTATATCAAACTAAAAGCTGCTGCAAAGAAAACAGTCAACAGAGCAAAGACACAATGTGCAGAATGGTAGAAAATATTTGCAAACTATGCATCCTGCAGGGAATTAATATACAAGGAACCCAAACAACTTAACAGTAAATAATAATAATCATCATCCCACCAAAAAATGAGCAAATACCTTGAATAGACATTTCTCAAAAGAAGACATATAAATGGCCAACAAGTATATGAAAAAATATAAAACATGACTAATCATCATGGAAATGCAAATGAAAGCCACAATGAGATATTGCCTCATTCTAGTTAGAATGGCTATAATCAAAAAGGGAAAATAACAAATGCTGGTGAGGATGCAGAGAAAAGGGGACACTTATACCCTGTTGGTGTGAATATAAATTAGTACAATCATTATAGAAAACAGTATGGAGGTTCCTCAAAAAATTAAAAATAGAACTACCATATGATCCAGCAATTCCACTACTGTGTATATACCCAAGGGGAAGGAAATCAGTATATCAAAGAGATATTTGCACTCCCATGTTTATTGCAGCACTATTCACAACAGCCAAGATATGGAATCAACCCAAGAGTTTATCAACAGGAGAATGGATAAAGAAAATTTTGTATATATGCACAGTGCAATACTATTTAGCCATAAAAAAAATAAAATCCTGTCAATTGCAGCAACATGGATGAGCTTGTAAGACATTATGTTAGGTGAAGTAAGCCAGGAACAGAAAGAGAAATATCACATGTTCTCCCTCATATGTGGAAGCTAAGAAATTTGACCCTATAAAAGTGTAGAGTAGAAAGGCAGTTACTGGAGGCTGGAAAGGGGAGAGGGGAGGGAGGATAGTGAGAGGTTGGTTAACAAACAAAAGTACAGCTAGATAGGAGGAATAATATCTAGTGTTCTATAGCACTGTAGTGTGACTATGATTAATAACAATTAATTATATATTTCCAATTAGCTAGAAGAGAGGATTTTGAATGTTCCCAACACAAAGAAATAATAAATGTTTAAGGTAATGGAAAAAAATTCGTAGTTGCCAGGGCTTTGGGGTAGGAGGGTGGGAAGGAGGGATGAAGCATAGAGGATTTTTAGCACAGTTAACCTATTGTGTATGATACTGTAATGGTGAATACATGACATTATGCATTTGACAAAACCCACAGAACTATACAACACAAAGAGGAAACCCTAATGTAAAACTGAGTTAACATAAAAAAATAAAACTGAGTTAACAATAATATATCAATATTGGTTCACAATTGTAACAGATGTACCACTCTAATGTAACATGTACCACTCTAATAATAGGAGAAAGTGTATATGTGTTGGGGGAATGTATAGGAACTATCTGTATGTTCCGCTCAATTTCTCTGTAAACCTAAAACTGCTATAAAAATAAAGTCTATTGGGGCCGGCCCAGTGACGCACTGCTGCGGTGTGCCGCTTGGGAGCGCGGCGGCACTCCTGCCGCCGAGGGTTCGGATCCCACATACAGACCGGTTCCCGCTCACTGGCTGAGCGAGGTGCGGGCGCTGCACCGAGGGTTGCGATCCCGTTGCCGGTCCTGGTCCGGGACGGGCGCGACACTGAGGGTTGCGATCCATTGCCGGACACGAAAAAAGACAAAAATAAATAAATAAATAAATAAATAAATAAATAAATAAAGTCTATTACTTATGAAAAAATTAAAAAGAAAAGACACTATTGGTACAATGGGTGAAGCTTAGGATGTGTGGATTTGATGTTAAATTTCTAATGCTGATGAGTGCACTGTGGCTGTGTAGGAGAGTGTCTTAGAGTCTTAGTGAGAAGAATAATTATAGCTATTAAACTCCTAAGCAATTAGAGTCTGCCCCACACAATCTATCATTATATATAGTTTCTTGCTTAACTGTTTAGCAGACAAATGATTGATCCCTGAGAGCGTTATGTATTTGTAACACTTTTAAGGTCTTTGTCTATCCAAAAGACATTGAATTAGATCTGAGTTTGCCAGCAACTGCGCCAAGTGTGGGAATGCAAAAGGACTTGAGGCCCAGTCCCAGGCCATTCTAGAATGTGTCCATTCTATGTCCATTCTAGCAGGGGAGGCTAAAGGACAGCTCACGGGTGAGAGTAAATAGGGGTGACGGGTAAGAGGAGGACGACAGGAACTCAGAGGAGTGAAAGGAAGGAGCACAGAAGACATGAATGACAGGAAGAAGCAGCAGGAGAAAAAAGGTCCTGTTTAAATTGATTTTTTTATGCATTTTATATGCAGCGAGTGTGGGCCTGCCTGTGAAGGTGAGAAGATAGGAGGTGGCATGTGTTCAAAGATAGTTATTGTATCATCACCTGTAATTGCAAGAGATCAGAAACATGCAGCTGAGTACATCACACCCACACAAGGCAACCTCATGCAGTGATTAAAAAGAATATCTCTATCTAAAGACACAAGCGTGGATACTCAAAGGGGGATTTGACCAGAAGGGGCACAAGGGCCTGCTGGGAGTGTCCTATGTCACAAAGTGTTGGTGGTGACATAGGTGTGAACATCAGTGAAAAACATCGAGCCCCATACTTAACATAAGGGGGATTTGACCAGAAGGGGCACAAGGGCCTGCTGGGAGTGTCCTATGTCACGAAGTGTTGGTGGTGACATAGGTGTGAACATCAGTGAAAAACATCGAGCCCCATACTTAACATTTGTGCACTTCACCATATGTAGAAAAGTAATTCTCTCTGAGTGTATTGACAAGAAATGATCTCCAGCGTATATTGTGAAGTGAAAATTGCATATAGCACAATGTGTACAAAATGCAATCTTTGATGGGGGAGTTCGGTAAGGGAAATGTAGACACGTCTATCCTTACCTGTGCCTGGCCCCTCACTAGAACACAGCAGGAGAAACAGGTAAGGCAGGTCCTCCAGGAGGGAGTGGCTGGGTGACTGCAGGCTTGGGCAGGGAGCACACATGGGGAAAGGAGTAAACTCCTCCTCAAAGTGAGGGGAAAGTGAGAGAGCTTCCACGGTTACTTTAGCACCACAGGTTATATGTATTGTTTAGGTTTAAATCATTAGAAGCTAAAGCTCTGAGGATGAGGCCTATGCAGTACATGACCTAAGAATGACAGTGGAGTCTGGGCTGGGAACAGCTTTACAATTGTGTTTTCCTCTGTAAACTAAATACTTCTGAGTCCCATGTCAGATCCCACAGCTCAGTTTTATAATAGCTTTTAAACTCAGCTGAGCACCCGTTAATTTATTAAAATTAGTAGGCATAAATATGTATATATGAGCTCAAGGGACCTGTTGTGCAGAGGAAAACCATGTGAAATTGCTATTTTTGGATGCTACCCAGCCTCCTTCTTGTGGTAGTATACTGCCATCTAAGTGTCCTTTTAACAAATGACACCAAACACATTCTCAGACTTGTGACTTTGGATATAATGATGCAAATAAGGTTGAAGTTGAGCCATTTTATTCTGATTGAAAAATATATTAGAAACCAGTTTATACATATGCACAAATGTGTGTGTATGTATAAAATACCTCTGGGAATACAAATAAACTATTAACAATAGTTGCTTCTAGGAAGGGAAACTGGGAAAACTATCACAGTGTACTATTTTGTATCTTTCCAATTCTGAGCCATACAAAGTATTGCTAATTGAAAAGCTATATATTAAAAACTTCAAAAAGAAAAAAGTCAGTTTATTAAATTTGGGTAGTATGTTGCCTAAGGGGCCACCTTTTCTTTGTTCATTGATTCATGTGCATAACAAATACTTATTGAACACTTATTATGTGCTGGGCACTGTCTGAAGAAACAAGGGTGAAAAAAACAGACATGTTCCTGCCCTCGTGGAGTTTGGACTCTACTGACAGGATGACCTTGGACACCACACATTGAAGTAACAGAGCCCATCCTTGGACTCTTGGTTCTCTGACAACTGACCACAAGGAGCAGAGCCCCAGGCCTGGGTCAGTGTGATGAGGAGAAATCACCTTCTATATACAAACATCTGTTGGTGTCTCTTTGTTTCAGCTTTATCTTTAGCTTCATCTAATTAATATGACACTTCACAAGTGTACAAGTGAGAGCTGATGGGCATTTTATCCATCCAAGAGCTGAAGCACACATCTTCTTCTCCAGTACCACTGAAAACTTTCCAAAAATAGTCACAAATGAGACTACAAAGCTAGTCTCAACAAATTTCAAAGAATGAGTATCACAGAGATTACATTCCCTGACCACAATACAATCATGAAAATTCACTAATTAAAAGGTTAATTTAAAAATTAATTCAAAAATGTAAAAATACATTTCTAAATAACACATGGGACAGAAAAACATTATAAGAATGGAATGTAGGACTCAAGATGGCGACGGGTCTGGAGCGGCCGTGCCAGGAGACAGCGCGACCCTGAGAA
>NW_007740013.1:32153-32601 GCF_000696425.1 Galeopterus variegatus
GGCCACAAAAGCACTCAAAGTGTCCCCACAAGAAAATTGAAACTCCTCCTGGGCAGGGCGGAACAGGGTACAGCTTTGATGTCCCAGCTGATAGACGAGGATTGTAGAAGACACGCCTCAGCCCTGTACTGAGCGCACAGAGTGGGGAGGGGTCTGGCAAAAGGAGGTGGAGTCTCGGGGAAAAAAAAAATTACACACCCTGTGGGCCCCCTTTCCAAGGCTGAAAAGCCCCACCTAGTGCACACAGAGTGGGAAAACACCCAGATAGCGAGGTGCAGAACACACATACATTGTGGGACCGGCAGAGTGGAAACCAGCAGCGTAGTAGAGTTATAGCTGACCGGAGTGGAGGCACCCCACAGAGGTCCAAGACCCGAGTGAAACTCACTGCCAAAATGAACAAACATCCAAAAAGAGATACCAGAAATGCAAAAAACCAAGAAAGTAC
>NW_007740014.1:0-1736 GCF_000696425.1 Galeopterus variegatus
CTGCTCTTCTCCTAAAAACCTCAAGAGTCAAATGGTTTCATCTCTGATTGTTGGCTCAGCTCTTGTGCTTAGTAAGCTGTTTGAGAAACAAAAACTAGACTAAGATCTACCTGTTTAACTAGATGGTCTCAAATTTTCTAGCATCCACTTGGTTATCTTAAACAGATTCTAAATTCTCTTCTCGCCTCATCTATGTATTTCTTCACAAAATCCTATGGTGGAATTCTATGCTATTTTCTTAAAGGAAGACCTCTTGAAAAGGCTTGCATACTTTGCTTTCCAATGTAACTTTGTTATCTTGCTTTCTTTAAGGCAAGGTGAGCTCACCAATAAGTCTTTTTGAAAAAACACAATCTAAACCTGACTGTCCTTTTTACTAGTGAGCTTTTTAGTACATCTTGAACAAAACCTATATGATCCTTGTTTGTTCTTTTTGTTTATGTCTGCATATATGTGTGTGTAAGCTGTATGTTATGCCTACATGTTCATGTCTATATGTGTTTGTGTGACTGCATGGTACCAAATTGGTTTATAATTAATGCACACTCATTAAATAAATAAGTATACTTTTCAAGTTCATGTGACTTAAATCTTCTAATGTTTTGATAAGTATATTTTCAAAATTTGATTTTACCTAAATTTTTCTCTAGGTCAATATGTCTCCTTGTTATCTCTGCTCTGCCTCCTGGCCATGCTGGGAGAAACAATATCTTTTAGACACTATCTTTGTGAATAGGGCCCTCTGCCTCTCTGGATTCCACTTGGCTCTAAATGCCATGTGGAAACCCGGGACCTGAAGTGGCTGGTGAAAAGAAACCTATGCCAAATATCACATAGGCCCTAGTTAGCATTAACTGATAAGGGTATAGATCTAATACACCAAGTTTTTGGCTGGGAAACCATAAATATGTATTTGGTAAATATAGCTAAAACTCAAACTGGGCTTTGTATAATTTGCTCTGATAAATGGATGCCTATTTACTAACCTGAGTGTACAAAAATGTTCTTATCAGCACACATCATTGCCTGGATTTACTAATCAAACAGGATTACTAGAGGTCTTTTCACTTGACTGCTCTTAATACAAAATTGTAAAAGGTTTTCTTTGTCTCTTAGATAACTGGTTTAAAAAACTTATTTCATGGGGCCGGCCTGTGGCTCACTCGGGAGAGTGCGGTGCTGATAACACCAAGGCCGCGGGTTCGGATCCTATATAGGGATGGCCGGTTTGCTCACTGGGTGAGCGTGGTACTGACAACACCAAGTCAAGGGTTAAGAGCCCCTTACCGGTCATCTTAAAAAAAAAAAACAAAAAACTTATTTCATGATAATTTCTTGTGCTCTCTGCCCTTAAAACCCTTTGTCACTTTGGTTTTATTTTTTGTACTAATTTGTGATTTTATTCAACTAAATGTTTTAAGCCTTCTGTTATTTAACAAAACTTTCCAAAACCAAATTCTGAAAGCTCAACATTTTAACTTTAACTTTGAGGAATTCCAAGGGCCCTGAAGTTTCTCAAAGGATATATAAAATGTATCAAAACTAATAGGCTTATTTAATAAATTAAACCATATGGGAAAGCATTGTCAGATGGCTTATTTAATAAATTAGACTATATGGTAAAGCATTGTCAGTACTGAAAGTGTTATGGAAATGTGTTCCAAAATCTTGTAAGGTTCTTTTTTTTTAAAAAGATGACCGGTAAGGGGATCTTAACCCTTGACTTGGTGTTGTCA
>NW_007740014.1:2029-2534 GCF_000696425.1 Galeopterus variegatus
CAACCATGTCCTTGATACCTCAAGGAAGGGAGCCTTAACATAATAATTTGGGAACAAATTCATCACTGGTTAATTATGCAATGGGTCTCATTAAGGCTTCTCAGCTAACAACTAGGAATCTATGTCAAGTCACTCTGAGACCTATCCAAGACCTTAACAAAAAACTAAGACATGTTTATGTCACCAAAAAAGGATAAAACTTAATCTTTACCAGTGACTGAGAAAACTTTAAATTGGACAATCTAAAGTAAAAGAAGTTAATATTTCTTTACAGTGCTGGCATTGTTTGAGCATGTTTTTCTTTCTTATCTGCAGGATGCTCCTCTCCTCTCTTAAAAGCAGTGGTTCTTTTCTTAACTGCACGTGCTACTCTTTTTCTCTGAAGACTCTGGAGTTTTATGAAGAAAAGCAGCCATGGAGCCAACCAGTCCCCTTTTGAGTCTGCTGCTCTTCTCCTAAAAACCTCAAGAGTCAAATGGTTTCATCTCTGATTGTTGGCTCAGCT
>NW_007740014.1:4493-4864 GCF_000696425.1 Galeopterus variegatus
ACGGGCGCGACACTGAGGGTTGTGATCCATTGCCGGACACGAAAAAAAAAAAAAAGACAAAAAGGAAAAAAAAAAGTCAATATATTGCCTCACATAACTAGAGAGCTGAAGAATAAAACTCTATCTTCAAGCCAGAATGGACCCAGCTGTTCAAAGGAGGTCACCAGAAGTTGTCTCTACACAGCTGTGATTAGCTTTCCTTAGTGTGGACTTGCTTTACAGGCCAATGCTGTGTCACGACTCCTGACCAACTCACAGTGTCACAGTTCCAGTTCCAGAAGCAAGTACGGCTTCCTTTTCCCATCAGAGCCAATGAGTCCCTGAGTTTCACATCACTGCCTGGCCTAGGTTACTGCCAGGTAACCCCTACA
>NW_007740014.1:6417-7372 GCF_000696425.1 Galeopterus variegatus
CCTGCCCAAGCCAACTTATTTTTGTTTTAGGTTTTTCAGCAATAAGATTTGTAATACCAACAGTCGGTGGAGCAGGGAGCCAGGTGCTATGGGACCAGTGAGGTCGAAGCAAGGTCCCAGCCCTGGAGTTGCTAACAATTTTGCTTGGAAGGCAGAGTTAACATCCTTGGCATCTGAGGCTGACGCCACAGACTCTAAGGGCATCAGACCTCAGAAACCTGTAGGGCAACATCTTACCTATGAACATCCCATCCTCTGGCCCTCTGGCAACACCCTTCTAGCTGGTTAGAGAAGCCAGCCTCCCACCCTGACACTTCAGAGTTGGTGAGGGAGGATGCAGGATTCTACTGGCCAGCATCTTGGGTCCAGCAACCCACCAGGATCCAGGACAGGGCTGACAGAGGAGAGGGTTTATGCTGCTGAATACTTCCTTGGGTCATCGGTGAAGACAAGGGTGTCGCCTGGCCTCCAGAACGCCCAGTCCCGATGGAGAGCCAGGCTGGTTTCTGCAAGCACAGGCGCAGGGGAGCAGCCAGGGAGTGCGCAATAGGAAACCCTGCAAAGGTCCCGCTGGTGGGACATCCATGCTGTCTTTCCTCCCAGTGCTCACAGAAACCCATGCTCAGGCACAGTGATGCGACGGTCTTGCCGAGAGCCCAACTTTGTGGCTGGGGACCAAGCAGGAGGCAGGGAGGCTGCAGCCCTCGCCATCCAGGAGTATTTGGGGAGCACTTCCTGGGACGGGTGCCCCCCACACTGACGCCCTCTGGGGACAAGACCGCCCTGCCTCTGCTTTCACGGAGCCCACAGTCAGTCCAGTGCAGTAAGAGCTATTCACAGATCACCTGGTGTTTGAAACGTCCACAACCAGGACGTCCACATGCATTCCTTCTACGAATAAAATTCCACTGGGATGTTTCAACAAACAGAAGTACGGAGCATAGGATGGGGTCCA
>NW_007740014.1:8867-9792 GCF_000696425.1 Galeopterus variegatus
AAGCCACCATCCCTTTTCTCTCTTCTTCTGACGCAATCTCAGGAGGAAAACTGATCTGAGGGGCAAGGATTTGAAATCCACACAAGTGCAGGGCGCCATGCTAAAGCCACAGGGACAGAAAAGAACTGGTTAGAAACCACACCTGCTACGTACCAGTCAGTCACATGATTGACGGGGGAAAGTGGTGTGAAAGAAACTTTCACGTGATCATAAAACTCCTTTACTGCTATGAGAATGGAAAACTGGACTTCCCCATAACCTTGGCATGTGGGGCCTCAGAAGTGAGGGGAAGAACTTGGGGCACCTGGAATTTCCAAATCCTATCCTTATGATTGAGATCCATCCGTGAGCGTCGCTCTGGATTCAGACACTAAACGTTACAGTTTCGCTTGGTTAGGCAAATGATGGGACATTTATGCTCTGGGTTATTCTAGAATGAGGTTATTCTAGCTATCATGGGCCCCTGTGGAAGGTTGTTCATGATATTTGTTAAAGGAAAAATGACGACAAGTTTTAATTGTAAGCAGCCTGTTTGTGATGCACTAGTCCCCTCTTATTGGCGGGATCGAGCCTGCAGTTTCAGTTCCCTGCAGCAATATTAAATAAACAATCCCAGAAATAAATGATTCATAAGGTTTAAATTGTGTGCCGCTCTGAGCAGCGAGATGAAATCTTGTGCCGTCAGGCCTGTGAATCACCCCCTTGTCCGCGTGCAGCTGCCGCACCCACACCTCTGAGTCACTTAGCAGCCGGCTCAGCGTCAGATGAAGCGTGGCTACATAAAACGCTTGTGTTCAAGTAAGTAGCCCTCACTGTAGTCAATAATGCTGCAAAGCACAGAACGGTGATGCTGGCAACTCGGACACGCCACAGAGAGGCAGGAAAGTGCTTCCTTGAAGTGCAAAGGAGAACATTCTTGACTTAA
>NW_007740014.1:11215-14079 GCF_000696425.1 Galeopterus variegatus
CACGTGCAGTGGCCTTTGGAAGCTGCTTACCTGGAGGGGACACAGGAACTACTGAAAGTCTCCGCTGACACCGCCCTTTCCTGTACATCTTGGCCGGGCCGCTGATCATCAGCGAGAGCCGGGCTAATTTACCCTGCAGGGGAGAAAGCACCTGCACGTGTGGCCTCCGGGAGAGGACACAAATGCTGCTGTGACCCAGCACAAAGGTTTATCACGGCCAGGAGGGAAGTCCGGGGTCAGCTCCCTCCAGGATGGACGAGCATAACACGTCCATCCCTGGCAAGCCCATCCACAGGTGACAGGGACATCCCGACTGAAAGTGGGGACAGGACAATCGGAGTGAATGGAGCCAGTGATTGGAGAAACACTAACATGCCCAGATTCCTGGAGGGAACCAGGTTTAGGTGATGCTGCCGTGTGTGACCGGACATGGCTGTGGCACAGGACTGAAGGGAGCCAGGCAGGGACCCACACACGGAGTGCTCAGTACATGGTGGCATCATCGCGATCCAGGATAGATCTGGTTACACGGTCAGTTTTCCTTAGATATGCTGTTTCCCGGGGCTTTGAGAATTTAAAACATCCTTTCTTTCAGTAGGAATTTTAGTAAGAATTCATAGCTACCACGTAATGTGCACCTACCAGGTTCCAAGGACTTGTCACCCTGCAGTGCAGGGGTCCTATTACCTGCTTCCACAAGGTCGGCGTGTGATGCTCAGAGGGTGAGCTGGTGCCAGGCCAGGGCTGGATCCTGCCTTCTCTGGAGCGGGGGCTGACCACCGAGTGGCCAACGTCCACCCTCCCCCAACACCCAGCCCCAGTCCCTTCTCTGCCAGGCACGTAGTTAGCTGCAGATGTGTCTGCGGCCCCCAGGAGACGAAAGCTGCATGACTTCAGACACGATGCTCTTCTCATCCGTGTACAGCATACGGTGCTTAGCACGCACTAGGTGCTCAATCAATATTTGCAAACTACAACTATGACTGATAGATGGTCCCTTCCCCTGCCAACATCTCTGGCGATCCTCCACCCAGAGCACATACCTGGAGAAAACCGGAGGTGTAGAAGCCGGGAACATCGAAGGCAAAGCCCTGGCACAGCACTCTGTCCATCCAGCCCGTCAGGATGGCCGGCACGCTGAACCAGTACAGTGGGAACTGGGGACGGAACTCGGGGGAGAGGTGCACGCTGAGACCCGTGCCTACAGCGCACATGTCAGCAACAACCCGGGGCCGCAGAAGGAATCCCGCTGTCCTCCTCTTCCCAGGAGGCTGGGCAGGTGAGGGAGACACAAACGGTAAGCTCTGACGTGGCGGCATGGACAAGGGGGGCACGGCCAGGGTGGAGTTGACAGTGGTCTCGGTCGCTGTGATGGGTGGCTCTGTGTCCCACAGTGACACCCGTGATGGTGCTCCAGTGACGAGGTGTAGGCAGGGAGCGGGTGAGAAGCTCTGCTGGACCCTGCTGTGGGGTAGCAGTCTCTGTGACTGAGCCACTCGAGGGGACAAGAGGAAGGGTGTGGAGAGAGTTCGCCCCTTCACATGCACGGGGGTGAGTTGTTAGCATCTGGGAGTCCCACCGAGTTAGGTGCGGGGCAGCTGTGGATTTTGACACAAACTAACGCCGCCTGCTTGGATTCCATGCCAGCAGCACGATCTCTGTGAGTCCACCCTGGTTCCCGTGTGAGCCCGAACACGACCTCCATACGTCGCCTGTGAAGGGAAAGAAACACGGGCGAGCATCCGCTACCAAAGCTGGAAGCCCATGCTTCGTGGGCGTTCAGGACAAATCAAACTCAGGAATGGGCAATGACACCCAAGCTCCAGAAGCCACTGCTGGCTGACGCTGCCAGTTCCCTGGGCTTCCTTTTCCAGATTCGTCCCACAGGGCTACTAGTAAATCGTTCCCAGCTCACAGCATCGTGGCAAGGATTCGGTAACACACGGCACAGTGAACGCTCAGTACCCAGCACAGAATTAATGCTCAGCGACTGGTGGGCTCTGATAATGTTGGCAATGGTAGTGATGATGCAGCTTTTCCTACTGCTGAACAAAGGAAGAAGCTTACAGTGCAGACCCTGTGGACAAAGTGTCAGGAAAGGAGAGAAGTGAGGGAAGAAAACACGTAAAATGAGGTGGATAAACGGAAAGTCCGGTACAGAAAGAACAGGCCTTGGCTTACGTCAGCCACCCAGTGACACGATAGGGGGAGGTGACAGAAAGGAGGGGTGGGCTCCGCTAGGTCGGCTGAGCCCAGGGGGGCAGGAAGAGCAGGGCCAGAGGCTGAACAGGGCTCCGCTGGGACCACATGCCCCAGGTTTCTGGGGACAGTCGTGACACAGGCCCATTGTCCTGGGATGATGATACCCCTACAGTCACCAGGTCTCGAGCACCAGGAGTCCAGCCAGGTACAACAGAATGAAAGAAAGTCCTGCACTTTGACCTGATGAGCAGCTCAAGGTTGCTCCACACAGAAGGGGCTGGTGCCAGGAAGGGGCGTACAGAGAAGCCTGGGAAGGGGGCAGCGCTCCTTCCTGCTGCCTGTGCTGTGAGGCTGTGAGGGGCTCGGGGACCACCCATTCTGCACGTGTCGTTCTGTCTGGGAAGTGATCACAGGCCCCCACCCCCTCCTTACACCCACATGGTGGGCTCGGCACATACCATGAGAGTGGTGGTCTCCATATCCCACCCACTCCCGCCCTCAAGCAGGGAGGAAAAGAGACAGTCAGGACGAGTCAGGCCCCTTGCTTGGAAATTCCGGGTCGAGGGAATGCAGCCTCGGGTGCAGGGAGAGACCAGAGCTGAGGTGCAGGGAGCAGCAGAGGAGCAGGGGGAGGAGAGCAGGCTGCTCGGCACGGGGCGCTG
>NW_007740014.1:14658-15028 GCF_000696425.1 Galeopterus variegatus
TAGCCCAGCAAGTCCGGGGATGGGCCCGCAGGAGAATGGAGGAACGGGTTTCTTGCACCACTGGGCTCATGGAAAATACCTTCATTCCTATGTTCTTGGGGGTCAAGATTTTGCATGAGCGATACTGGCTACATTGACCTCTTTCCCCTACTAGGTAAAGTGTTTCAACTAATGCTGCAAGCAGTTAACAGTGTTGTAACTAAGTTTTGAAATTAGGTTACCACACCTACCCACACAGTGTGCAAATGTACAAAAAACACTGATACCACTTGTAGGGGAACACTCAGTGTTTGGGATGAGTTTGTACACAGGAGGAATCTTTTGAATGTAATAATCAGAGGAAAACCGCACCTGAAATATCACTAGATCA
>NW_007740014.1:15555-16457 GCF_000696425.1 Galeopterus variegatus
AGGAGGAATCTTTTGAATGTAATAATCAGAGGAAAACCGCACCTGAAATATCACTAGATCAGCTTCCTGAAGCTCTTCCTGCTCTGCAACGATGTCGCTGGTCAGAGCCCTCTTCTTGTAGGCTTCACAGCCTTCCACCCCATAATTGAAGACCTCAGGATTGGACAGAGGCCCTGGGAAGAAAGAGCCAACCTTCTCACTTCCGGGTGAGGGTGCGTGGCCCGGCCCAACCACTCCGCTAGCGCAGAGTGTACCTGTCTGTGACTCCTAAAACCGAGTCACAGACAGTCTCTGTGA
Source organism: Galeopterus variegatus (assembly GCF_000696425.1). Lineage (NCBI taxonomy): Eukaryota > Metazoa > Chordata > Mammalia > Dermoptera > Cynocephalidae > Galeopterus > Galeopterus variegatus. Next base: position 15,853 of record NW_007740014.1, read on the forward strand.
CTCTGGGGATAGGTTGTGGAAAGAAAGAGTGCCTGGCCGGGCCACTGGTTAAGTGCTTCCTACCTAGCAGCTCCACACATCCCCTCTCTTATCAGCATAGCAACCGATGACATCCCTGCAGCTCCCCATAACCATAGAGGAAATCAGGACTTGAGAGGCTGGATGACTTGTTACACGCCCTCTGGGTCCCGGAGACAGAGGTAGGTGTGACCCACTAGGCCACAGTGGGTCATGGAGAAGAGCAAAACCCAGGCCACTTGGAGAAAAGCCACAGTGAGAGCTGGGCCAGCTGTCCGTCAACGCACTCATAATTAAGCAACATTTGAGAGTTCCTTGCTTCCTCTTTTAACCTACCTGCATGTGACTTTCACTCAATAAGGGCACACTGAGTGCTTCTATGTGTAAAATCCTGCCTTTACTAGGAACCCTAAGCGGGTAGCTTTGCAGGCTAGAGGCTGTGTTGTAGCAGGGGGCTTATCAGATGGGGTTTTGGCCACCGTGCTATGTAGAATCCTGACCCCTTGGGCATTTTACATCCATATCTACAGCATTTCAAATTGCACAGGGACAGGAACTTTTACTGATATTTAGAACAAGATCTACAG
>NW_007740014.1:17006-19811 GCF_000696425.1 Galeopterus variegatus
TATATATATATAAATATATATATATATATATATATATATTTTTTACAGTAAGCTCGTGTTACTTCATTCACTTAAAATCCAGTGGCTCCTTATCCCAGTGATCTCTATTTTTCTAGTGTCTACTTTTCTGCTCATTAAGAGAAAATAGTGGATTGATCTGGCAAAAGGGAAGAAAGACAAGGATGTTGGCTGTCACCACCGGTACTGAACACTGTACCTGGAAACATAGTCAGCACAATCACAACCAAGAGGAAAGCAGAGACATTTAAGTTCTGGAGAAGAGGCGGTGAGTGATCATTACGTGCAGATGATCTGACTGCATATCTGGAAAGCCCCGGAGGATTCACTGAAAAGTATTAGTCACCACAAAAACACACATACAGGCCCACACAGAGAATAATGCCCGCCACACAGAGAAACAGCACCCAGAATAAGAATTACAGAAGATGTGCGTGAAGAGCCTCCTACATAGACGTGGGGAGTTGTAGAAGACTAGAACAAACGGAAGTCACACCGTTCCCGTGCACAGGAAGAACCGGTATTATAAAAGACCAGTTCTTCCTAAGTTCATCTATAAGTTTAATGGGATTTCTTTTTGAATGTGCAAAGCCAATTCAGATGATTTTACGGAAAAGATAAAGAAGTAGAAAACAGAGGAAAATAAAGGAAGTGAAGGTGACCTATCTCTATGAGATATTAAATTATGTTATTTCCCTAAACAATCATAACGACATGGTACCGTGTTGTGTGTCATAAGTAGACGGGCACAAAGCGGAATAGAAAGAGTACAACAGAATCAAACACATGGGAGTTTAGGTCACAAGGAAAGTGGCAGTTTCAATCAGGGGCAAACAGTGGAGCAAACCTACAATGGCGAGAAGATAACTGGGCAGCAACTTGGCCAAAAAAGAGACCCGTATCTCATAACATACATCCAAATAAATGCAAAATAGTTAAAATATTTAAATTTAAAGAGTGGAACCTGTCAAATACTCAAAGAAATGACAACACTTTGTTTTTAAGAGTTGACAGAAGTAAGACGCAGACCCCATAGAGCGACCGACTGATGGAAACGCAACTCGGTAAAAGCAGACAGAATCCCGTGCGGAACAGAGCAGCAGAAGCAACGTCGAATGGAGAACAGAATCGGGTAAAAAGTATCTGCCACTCACACCCCACCCCGCCCCACAGGCTGATTATTTAATACACAGGCGCTCCCCAAAAACCGAAACGTCCAAGACCGACGAACTGAGAGAACACGCAGGAGGCAGGAACGCACAGGTCACGGGAAGGAAACCGTCAGCAGCGACAAACACACGCGGAACACGTGAAGGCGCCGAACCTCACAAACCGACGGAGGGACACGGAGGCCGTGCCGGGAGGGACTTCCTGGCACACCAGGGCTGTCACTGCGCCGGCAGCACCAGGGGCCCCGTGCAGCCAGCACGTGCACTGCCGCTGGCGCCACGCGAACCGGGCAAGGCTTGGGGCACCTGGGGCCTCCAGAAAGGAAACGCGTGGCCCTCTACCAACTGGCACTTCCGCTTCCGGGGCAATGCCTGGGCGGGAACGCCGGGGCCAGGTTCCCTGGTGTAGGGGTTGTCACCGCCGCCGGTCAGAGCCAGCCTAACGCGCCCTTGAGCACGGACTCGGAGCGACGACATTGCCGCACAGCGAGTGCTGTGCCACAGCAGAAGAGGAGGCCGCACGCACGCCCCACTCCCGTGGAGGGCACGGAGAGCGCCCTCGAGTGCCCCTCAAGGGTGCCCCTGCAGCGCGCGTCTCCAGAAGGCCGAGGGCACTGGCAGCACCGGCCACCTGGGCCGCACAGACCGCGCCGTCCACGCTTCTGACCGGAGACATGCACATCGCCGGCAACGATCAGCTTCCCAGACATGTTTTTAGTTGACAAACACAGAGGAAAGTTCAAACGGCAGAGCGATCGTGCCACGACTCACCAGTGACATCTCTCCTTGTGGCCTTGGGCTCAGAGTCCACGGCGTACAAATCCGACACGGTGACGGCACAGCCCTGCCTGCTCAGCTCCTCCACGGCCACGTTCTTCAAGGAGCCGTTGAAAGACCTGGGCTCCTGGTGCGCGTGGGCCATGAGCACGTTCTTACCTGGAGCAGGAGAAGCAGCGGCCCCTCTTGAGGGACAAGTCCCTCTTGTCAAAACTCAGCAAAGACTGAGATGAAAATGACACGTTTTGGTGCTCAGAGCACTTGTAGCCAACACATACCAACCTTTTACATGAATGGCAGTTCTAAAATAAGGAATATTTTTGGTGCGCTTAGTCCCAGCTCATCATTACTTGTGTTTTCTAATTCACAAAAATACAATGGGCTAAATAATGTCTCCTCGGACCCAGCACCTCTGAATCCTTTAAAAGCCTGATCTGATTTTGTTACCCCCTGAGAAGTTCTAGCCCTGTCTGCTCAACATGAAAAGACAAAGCCGCTGGAATTGACCTTGCCTGCTGAGCCATGCGGGCAGGCGCCAGCTCCTGGCACCTTGGCTCTGCCACAGTGCTGCCTCCATCTCCTCCAGGCCCACCGAGACGAGACACGGAAACAAAACATGGTCCCACGGGGAAGGGGGTGCTGCAGGGAGCCTGTCTCTCGGTGGGGACACTGATGACAAGAGGACTCCAGAAGGGCCAGGTCTTGCAGGCAGTGGCTCTCTCGTCAACACCCACAGCCTCTCAAGCAGTATTTCCCTCATTCGTCGGAAGATTCTGTGACATTATGACCGATTTCTTCTGGGAGGCAGCTGGCCCGTTTGCTTAATTCAATTTGCCCTGGT
>NW_007740014.1:23733-34621 GCF_000696425.1 Galeopterus variegatus
AAGCAAACAACCTGATCCCAAAATGGTCAAAAGTCTTGAATAGACATTTCTCCAGAGAAGACACATAAGTTGCCAATAATCACCAAACAAGATGCTCAACATCACTAGTCATTAGGGATATGCAAGTCAAAAGTACAACGAGATATCAGCTTACGTCCATTAAAATGGCTACTGTAACAAAAACGGAAAACGTGTTGGTGACGATGTGGAGACACTGGAGCCCTTGTGCACTCACTGTTCATGGGAACGTGAAATGGAGCACCTGCTGTGGAGAACAGCGTGGAGAGGGCCGGCCTGTGGCTCACTCGGGAGAGCATGGTGCTGACAACACCAAGCCCACAGGTTCGGATCCCTAGATAGGGATGGCCGGTTGGCTCACTAAGGAGAGCGTGGTGCTGACAACACCAAGTCAAGGGCTAAGATCCCCATGCCGGTCATCTTTAAAAAAAAAAAGGTATGGAGGCTCCTCCCAAAAATAAAAATAAAATTACCATATAACCCAGCAATTCCATTCTGCATACATACCCAGGAGGATGANTTACTTTCTCAGACTCCTCTGAAATAAAGGAAGGCCACTTGTGGGCTTAACACGAGAGTAGATACACATGAAACACCTACATCAATGGTCCTTAACTAGGGGCAATGTTGCCCCCCGGGTACAGTTCTCCATGTCGGCAAACACTTCTGGTTGTCACAACTGACAGGTGAGGGGAGTAGGTAGAGGACGGGGCGCTGCTAGACATGCTCCAGTGCACGGGACCCTCCCCCCATAACACAGGATTATGCAGCCCGAATGCCAGTAGTGCCAAGGTTGCAAAATCCTAATCTACACTATAATGTACTGGATAAGGGGGACTTGCCGGTTAGCTCACTTGGGAGAATGTGGTGCTGGTAACGCCTAGGTCACGGGTTCAGATCCCTGTACCAGCCGGCCACCAGCAACAACAAAAAACGTATGGAATAAGGTGAATCTCGTATGGTGCAAAATAAAAGAATTTCCAAGTTACATTTTTCAGTGAAAAAAGAAGTTTCGACATTGTGCGTGTTTGTGTGTGATATGCAGGCACAAAAGTAAAACCGGAATCCTGCCGAACGAACCATGGTGCCTCCTGGGGCTCATTCACTCAACAGCTATTTTTCGAAGACCTGCTCTGTCCCAGGAGTGATTTCCGGGACTGAAGGCTGAGCCAAGAAAGGATGGGCAGGGCCCCACTTTTGTGAAACTCATATTCTGTAGAGGGTCAACATGGACAATAAAACAGGTAAAAAACAAAACAAAACAGATAATTCAGGACGGTAATCTATGGTATAAAGAAACCAGTTTTGGGGCTGGCCTGTGGCTCGCTCGGGAGAGTGCGTTGCTGATAACAGCAAGGCCCCGGGTTCGGATCCCATATAGGGATGGCCGGTTGGTTTCTCACTGGGTGAGCGTGGTGCTGACAACACCAAGTTAAGGGTTAAGATTCCCTTACCGGTCACCTTTTATAAAGAATAATTAATTAATAAATAATAAATAAATAGAAATAAAAATAATAAATAAATAAATAAATAAAACGGTTTTATGACCAAACACTTCAGTGCTGTTTGGGATTTATATAATGAACAATTTATTCAGTTTCTGATGCAGGTCAACACCCCCCCACACACCCCCAGGGCGAATCGTTTACCTGCCATGTTGCAGGAAGATGGATTCTTTCTCTCTGGTTCAGTGTGGTGGCCCTGGGATGTCAGGAGCAGCCACCCTCCTGGTGAGCCCAAGGCTCTGCAAGAGAAAAGGAGGGCTGGCCGGTTAGCCCAGGTGGCGAGGGCGCAGTGCTGTCACGGCAGGGTGCACAGGTTGGGACCCCTTAGCAGTCATACAGAGAAGGACGCGGAGGCGGGGGTGAGGGCGGGTGTCCAGACTCGCCCACCAGTGCCCCCTGCAGGTCACGCGCGCGCCAGAGAAACGAGGCGTCTCAGACAGGCAGGCGACCCTCAGAGACACGGGCCTCGGAAAACAATCGTGTGGGATGGCAGATCCCAGTCTCTGTCGTGTTGTTGTTGTCGTCGTTGCTGTTGAGAGGACTCAGAACCTTCTGGGAAGGCCGCGCTAGAGGACAGAGCCTGGGAAATGTGCCACAGACAGGACGCAGGGGTTGCGCCTCCTGGGCCTTCCTGTCCCCCCACGTTGTCCCCTCGGTTAAGGGATGCAGCTGAGCAGACCAAGGGCAGGGCAGCAGCAGCTGCGCCCCTGTGCGGTGTCGGGCTCCTTGGCGGCTGCTGGCAATGGCGAGGGGGTGGCGCTGGGCGAGTTGGGTCTTTTTCCTCATCCGAAGACACAGGGACTTGGTCTAGACCCGGCTCCCAATCGAGGCCTCCGGAGCTCCTCTAGGGAGGCAGCGCAGGATGGTGGGGATGTCCACGTCACACGGACGTGGTCCAGGTGCCAGCTCGGCCCCTCACAACTGTGGGACCTGCAGCAAGTCCCTTCGCCTTTCCGTGCCTCAGCCTCCCCCACGGCAGAGTCACAGCAGGGCCAGGAAGAGTAAGGAGATGGCGGATATACACGGGGCCGGCACTCAGTGAGGCTCTGGGAAAATGTTCACACTGCTGGGCCTCAAGGGCGCCCTGGCCGGCCACCGCCAGGAACTCGCTTCACCCTGGGAGAGGCCACGTGCCTCCAAGAAACCCGCCCTCCCTACCAGAAAAAAGCAGCTCGCCCCCTCTGCCCAGAAGCAGGCAAGAGAGCACACCCGGGGTCCTAGGGCGGGAGCTGAGGGCAGCATCCCCAGTACACACACCGAAAACGCCACTTCCGCACGGATGGCCCAGCACAGCCACCACCACAGCCAAGACTGCCATAAAAGCAGCAGATGCCACAGCAGCAGCCACCCATACCATGCAATCAGCCTGCCAGACACTCAACTACACCGACACAAGGAGAATGATAGAGTTTGGACGTGCTGGCCCTGCTAAACTCACATGGAATTCTGACCCCCACCGTGGCAGTGCTGGGAGCTGTTTGACTCATGGTGTCAGATCCCTCAGGATGGATTGGTGCTCTCCCTGGGGTGTGTGGACAGTGAGTGAGTTCTTGCTTTATTTGTTCCCGGGAGAGCTGGTAGTTTGAAGGACCCTGGCACCTCCTGTCTCTCTCTTTCTCTCTCTCTTGCTTCCTCTTGTCATGTGATCTGCTTGTACCCACCAGCTGCCTGCCCTTTCCTCCATGAGAAGCAGCCTGCGGCCCGCACCAGATGCAGCTGTCCCAGAATCGTGAGCCAAATAAACCTCTTTTCTTTATTAATTACCCAGTTTCAGATATTCTGTTATAAGCAACACAGAAAGTGACTGATACAGAAAACTGGTACCAGAGAAGTGGAGTGTTGCTTATAACAAATACTTGAAAATGTGCAAGCAGCTTTGGAACTGGGTGTGGAGGAGAGGCTGGAAGAATTTGGAGGAGCAGGCTAGAAAAAGCCTATTGCTGGTAGGAGTTTAGAAGATGAGAAAACCAGGGAAAGTTTGGAATGTTATGGAGACTGGTTAAATGGTGGTGACCAGAATGCTTATGGAAATCTGGACTATACAGACCACTTGGAGGAGGTCTCAGATGTAAATGAGAAGGGACTTACTGGAAACTGGGGAAAAGGTCAACCTTGCTGTGGCCTGACAAGGAACTTGGCTGCATTGTGTCCATGTCATAGGACTTTGTGGAAGGTGGGACTTAAGCGTTGTGAACCAGAATGTATGGCAGAAGAAACTGCTAAGCAGCAAAGCATTCGGACAGCTACATGGCTACGTGCAATGGCCTACACTCAGTTATGGCGGCGGAGGAATGACATAAAGCCAGGATTTATAAGGAAAAGGGAAGCACAACGTCAAGATCTGTCTCAGCCACTCCAGCTGGAGTAACTCTGCCTCAAGTGACCCCAGGTGTGCTTTGTGCAGCAGCTCTGCAGAGCACAAGCTGGAAACTTTGGCGGTGTCCCTGTGGTGTTAAATTTTGCAGGTCATGAGAATGTGAGAGCAGTGGAGGCATGGTAGCTTCCACCCATATTTCAGAGGATGTATGGACAAGCGTGGGGCCCAGGCAGAGACCTGCTGCAGGGGCGCAGGCACTGCAGAGGCCATCTACTGGAGCAGTGCGGAGCAGAAAAGTGGGGTCAAAGCCCTCACAGAGAGCCCCCACAGGGGAAATGTCTTGTACAGCCAAGGCAGCGGAGGCTGCCGCCAGGATCCCAGATCTGTAGGGCCACTGGCAACGTGCAACACCGGCCTAGAAAAGCCACAGGCATGAGTGAGGTCTGGTGGATGCTCCCAGCACAGCCAGGGGGCAGGGCTGCCTGAGGCTTTGGGGTCCAACTCCCTGCATTGTGCCCAGCATGCTGGACTTGGAGTCAAAGAAGATTATTTTCCAGCTTTAAGATTTAATGTCCACCCAGCTGGGTTTGGGACTTGTTTGGGGCCTGTTTCTCCTTTCTTCTGGCCTATTCCTCCCTTTTGGAATTGGAATGTGTACCCAATGTCTGTTCTACCATTGCATCTTCAAGTAGATCAATTTATTTTTGATTTTTACAGGTTCACAGCAGGAAGGAGTTTTGCGTTTGGTCTCAGTTGAGACTTTGGACTTTTAAGTTGTTGCTGGAACAAGCTAAGACTTTTGGGACTCTTGGGATGGAATGATTGTATTTTGTATGTGAGAGTGACATGACTTTTGGGGGACCAGGGGCAGAATGATAGTGTGGATGTGTCATCTCCCCCAAAACTCATATGGAAATCTGATCCCCAATGTGGCAGTGTTGGAAACTGTTTGGGTCACGGGGGCAGATCCCTCGTGAACACATTAATGCGCTCCCTGGTGTGTGGGATAGCGAGGGAGTTCTCATATGACTTTTGGGGGACCAGGGGCAGAATGATAGTGTGGATGTGTCGTCTCCCCCAAAACTCATATGGAAATCTGATCCCCAATGTGGCAGTGTTGGGAACTGTGGGTCATGGGGGCAGGTCCCTCGTGAACACATTAATGCGCTCCCTGGTGGGTGATGATAGCGAGGGAGTTCTCACTTTATTAGTTCCCACGAGAGCTGGTTGTTTAAAGGACCCTGCCACCTCCCCCCTCTCTCTTTCTCTCTCGCTTCTGCTTGTCATGTGATCTGCATGTACCCACTGGCTACCAGCTGCTTTCCACCATGTGTAGAAGCAGCCTGAGGCCCACACCAGATGCAGCTGTCCCAGAATCATGAGCCGAATAAACCTCTTTTCTTTTTAAATTACCCAGTTTCAGGTATTCTGTTATAAACAACAGAAAAACAGACTAATACAGACAGTCACCAGCAGAGATCGGACAAAGAAGAGGACGCCTCTCTCTTCAAAACCCACTCCAGAGTAACAGAAGAAGCAACTGCTCTCTACCAGATGATGAGACATCAATGTAAAGATCCTAGAAATACGAAAACCCACAAAAATATGACACCACCAAAAGAATACAGGAATTCTCAAATACCAGGCCCTACAGAGCAGGAAAGCCTTGAAATGACTGCAAAGGAATTCCAAGCAATTATCTTCAGGAAACTCACTGAAAGAGGAGAAGACTCAATTAGACAACATGATGAAATAAGAAAAAAAATCCAGGATAGAAAGGACGAAATTTACAAAGAGATTAATACCTTAGAAAGGAATGTAGCATTTTAATAGAGGTGATTGCAAGTATAAATTTTCATCATCCTGTGAATTTCGATATATCGTGCTCTGATTTTTATCTCCAAGTACTCTCTAATTTCCCTGTGATATTTGTTTTCACCCACTGTTTCTTTAGGAGAGTGTTTAATTCCCACACATTTGTGAATTTTCTAAATTTTCTTCTGTTATTGTGGTCAGAGAACATATTTTCTTTGATCTTAGTCTTTTTAAATGTATTAGGACTTGCTTTGTGGCCAAAAATTTTTTAAATTATTCTAGAAAATAAAAAGAAAACATACTCAGATAAACAAGCAAACCAAAAGCAAAAACACCAGCTCAGACAAAACTGAGCAATGAAAACGCAAACAACCTGATCCCAAAATGGCCAAAAGTCTTGAATAGACATTTCTCCAGAGAAGACACATAAGTGGCCAATAATCACCAAACAAGATGCTCAACATCACTAGTCATTAGGGACACGCAAGTCAAAAGTACAACGAGATATCAGCTTACGTCCATTAAAATGGCTACTGTCACAAAAACGGAAAACGTGTTGGTGACGACGTGGAGACACTGGAGCCCTTGTGCACTCACTGTTCACGGGAACGTGAAATGGAGCACCTGCTGTGGAGAACAGCGTGGAGAGGGCCGGCCCGTGGCTCACTCGGGAGAGCGTGGTGCTGACAACACCAAGCCCACAGGTTCGGATCCCTGTATAGGGATGGCCGGTTGGCTCACTCGGGAGAGCGTGGTGCTGACACCACCAAGTCAAGGGCTAAGATCCCCATGCCGGTCATCTTTAAAAAAAAAAAGGTATGGAGGCTCCCCCCAAAATTAAAAATAAAATTACCATATAACCCAGCAATTCCATTCTGCATACATACCCAGGAGGATGAAAGCAGGGTTTTATAGAACCACGTGTGCCCCCATGATGTGAAGAAGAGCATTCTTCACAATAGCTAAAACGTGGGAGCAACCCGAGCGTCCACGGGCAGATGAACGGATAAACAAAATGGGGTACATCCACACAGTGGAACACTATTCACCCTTACAAAGGCAGGAAATTCTGACACACGCTACAACACAGACGAGCCTCGAGGACGCCATGTCAGGTGAAATAAGCCAATCGCAAACAATAAATACTGTATAATTCATTCCACTTATATGAGGTACCTAGAATAGTCGAATTCATAGAGACAGAAAATGGCATGTTGGCAGACACGGGTTGGGCTGGGAGAGTTGAGGGGGGGACCCAGGAGTCAGTGTGTAATGGGTACAGAATTTCAGTTTTGCAAGATGGAAGGAGTTACAGAGACAGTGGTGGTAATAGTTCTACAACATGTGAATGTACTTAATGCCACTGAACTAGATACTTACAAATGGCTAAGAGGGTAATTTTACCCTCTGTGTATTTTAGCATGATAAAAAATATTGGGGGAAAAAGCCAAACAGCACAGGGTGTGTGACTCAGGGCTAGTGTGAAGACAGTGCATGATACGCACTGTATCCAAATGACAATTTTTACATATCAGTGCATGCCTACAGCGTAACTGGGACGGTTTGAATGTCCCCACCAAAGCTCACGTTGAAGTTTCATCCTCAGTATGTATCTGAAATGTGGGGCCTTTGAAGAGGTGATTGAATCATGACGGCTGTGTCCTCATGAATGTATTCATCCATGCGTGGATTAACGGATTAACGTCTTATGCTGAGCCTAGACTGGTGGCTTTCTAAGGAGAGGAAGAGACCAAGTGACACATTCTTGCCCTCTCACCATGTGATACTCTGCACTCTGCAGAGAGTCCCCACCAGGAACAAGGCCCTCACCAGACGTGCCCCCTGGACCTTGACGTGCCCCCTAGTCCTTCCCAGCCTCCAAAACTGTCAGAAATAAATTCCATTTCTTTATAAATTACCCAGGCTCAGGGATTCCACTGTAAGTGACAGAAAATGGACTAAGACAATAAGAAAAAGGACACAAAAGTCAGGTTTATCCACACCACGACTAGAACATGGAGTAGTGCTTGAGTCCCATCTTCCAGGGCCCTACCTCCAGCTGTGCAGGAGCACCGGGGAAGGGCCGAGGTCTGCAGAAAACTGCCAACAACTGAGGCGGGTGCAGAGGGGCGCGCGCTGGCCCAGGCCGGTGCTCTGAGGACAGAAAGGAAAAGAGCCTGACGCAACCATGGCTGGAGCTGAGTGGGGGCAGGCTTGGGAGTTAGAGATCGTGGTGCTGCCACCCCTGAGAGGGAGCAAACAGCTCGGGTCACTCTTTACACCCTCACGTCCCTGTCCCAAAGGCGAGTTTAAGTCCTTTCCCTCTCACTTACATTGACTATCGACTGAACACTTAGGAAACCACCTCTCTCATTATCCAAATCCCCTCTCCCATTCCTTAAGAACAGACCCCAAATTTATTCAGGGTGTCAATGTTCCCAGGCAAAGACTACATTTCCCAGCTCCCTCGGCAGGTAGGGGTGGCCAGTGAGGTGTAAGGGGGGGGGGGGGGGGGGGGGGGGGGGGGGGGGGGGGGGGGGGGGGGGGGGGGGGGGGGGATGAAGTGCCATCTTGGCCCTTGCCCCTGTTCCCCGTCCTGGCTAGACTGTGGAATGATTGCCAGGACTTAGTCTGTCATCCTGCCATCCCGGGGACAGAGGCTACGCACTAAGGATGGTGGGGCATAAATACGAAAGGAACCGGGATTCCTGATGCTTTCTGGGAACGGCAACATGGTTCTGGATTGCCAGCCTCCAGACTTTCATTTCTGTCATGCAGTACCATCTGAAGTGTCATTAAGCTGTGGGAGGATTACGGACTGTCAGTGCAACTGCAGAAGCCATCTAGATACACGTTTTTGTCCAGGCCCCTCAGTGTGTTCAAGCCCGCCCTGTGTTATGAACTTGGCACACTGGATCACNGGGCGGGCGCTGGCCCAGGCCGGTGCTCTGAGGACAGAAAGGAAAAGAGCCTGACGCAACCGTGGCTGGAGCTGAGTGGGGGGCAGGCTTGGGAGTTAGAGATCATGGTGCTGCCACCCCCGGGAGGGAGCAAACAGCTCGTGTCACTCTTTACACCCTCACGTCCCTGTCCCAAAGGTGAGTTTAAGTCCTTTCCCACTCACTTACATTGACTATCCACTGAACAGTTAGGAAGCCACTTCTTTCATTATCCAATATCCCCTCTACCATTCCTTAAGAATAGACCCCAAATTTATTCAGGGTGTCAATGTGCCCAGGAAAGACTACATTTCCCAGCTCCCTCTGCAGGTAGGGGTGGCCAGTGAGGTGTAAGCAGAAGTCACAGGGCAGGGCTGCTAGGAAATATGCTAAAGAAGCTCACTTAGCTGGTGGGGGGGGGAGGAAGTGCCATCTTGGCCCTTGCCACTGTTCCCCGTCCTGGCTAGACTGTGGAATGATTGCCACGACTTAGTCTCTCATCCTGCCATCCCGGGAACAGAGGTTATGCACTAAGGATGGTGGGGCAGAAATACGAAAGGAACCGGGATTCCTGATGCTTTCTGGGAACGGCAACATGGTTCTGGATTGCCAACCTCCAGACTTTCTTTTCTTTCATGCAGTACCATCTGTAGTGGCATTAAGCTGTGGGAGGATTACGGACTGTCAGCGCAACTGCAGAAGCCGTCTAGATACACGTTTTCGTCCAGGCCCCTCAGTGTGTTCAAGCCCGCCCTGTGTTATGAACTTGGCACACTGGATCACAGGAGAATTTGGCAGAGATCACGTTCACTCATTCAAAGCCCAGGGAGGGTCCACTTCTGACACCAGCAACATGTATAATGGCGAATCCCAAGCAGGGCAGTGAGGAAGGAAAGAAAAAAGAAGTTCATGAAGACAGTATTGTGTGAAATGGTGAGCTGAAGATAAACCACAAGAGAAGATATTCTTTACGTCATTACAGCAGAAGAGCTCCCCTCTCTGAGGATGAGGGCTTTGAATTTTCAGGCATTTGCCATCCTTGTAAGTCGAGGGGGAGGGGTCCCTGCATTGACCTCCCCTTTCCCTAGAACTATCAGCGCAGCGTACAAGCCACAAGAGTCACGGTTGTATTATGTTGAGGCCGAAATCCTGGACGCACTCAGGACAATAACTGTGAAACACGAGACAGCAGCTAGTGCACACCTAGTTCCCTGGGACCCACTCCTCACAGCTGCTGACGAGGCAAGTGACAGGATGCACGCTCCCTGAGCCAGCATGTGGCCCAAAGGCAGGAAATTCTGACACACAATGTATAATGGCGAATCCCAAGCAGGGCAGTGAGGAAGGAAAGAAAAAAGAAGTTCATGAAGACAGTATTGTGTGAAATGGTGAGCTGAAGATAAACCACAAGAGAAGATATTCTTTACGTCATTACAGCAGAAGAGCTCCCCTCTCTGAGGATGAGGGCTTTGAATTTTCAGGCATTTGCCATCCTTGTAAGTCGAGGGGGAGGGGTCCCTGCATTGACCTCCCCTTTCCCTAGAACTATCAGCGCAGCGTACAAGCCACAAGAGTCACGGTTGTATTATGTTGAGGCCGAAATCCTGGACGCACTCAGGACAATAACTGTGAAACACGAGACAGCAGCTAGTGCACACCTAGTTCCCTGGGACCCACTCCTCACAGCTGCTGACGAGGCAAGTGACAGGATGCACGCTCCCTGAGCAGCATGTGACAGTGAGAAGCGTGGCTGTAACTACAAGCGTGGGCCAAAAGGGCAGGTCAGAAAAGGCTTGATGTGCTTCATCTGAGAAGGCGAACAGAGTTAATGACCTCGTCCGTAGCTTGCGGGTTTTGTGGTGCCTGGGCAGGCGGACAATGGCTTTCAGGTTTAGTTGGCAGAACGCAAACTCTGGCTGGAATTGCATGTACGGAGGCCTGGGGAAAGCACAGGGAAACGGAAGCCATGGTAGGTGAGGCACAGTAGGACACTCTTCTCACGGTACCCACGAGCTCCACTCAGCACCAGCTCCTGCATTGCTGCTTCTCAGGGTGACCCTGGAAGGTGGGCAGCCACCAAGGAGTGCACACTGCAGGGATCCTGAGGCCACAGTTAACCTGGACGGTGGCTACAATAAGAAAACAGAAGGAATCTGAAGCACAATTGCCAATAGGTTGCCAGGAGGGCTCAAGGCCAAGTTGGGGAGGGAACTGTGAATGGAAGAGGAGTAGTGAGCTGAGAATCAGGGAGGGTCCAGAGGGGCTGATGATTTCAGACGACCTCCAGGCTTCTT
>NW_007740015.1:0-29186 GCF_000696425.1 Galeopterus variegatus
CATCCCTGGCTCCGGCTGCCTGCTCGGGTCCCGCCGGGCTGGCCGGGCCGCTAATGCGTTCCGCGACCCCGCTTGGCACTGGCACCAAGTCCCTGGGCCGGGCGGCAACTCCCGAGTTTGGGGTCGCTTCTGGGCTCTCTGCCTCCGGAGAACCTGAGCTCCGATCTTCGCCCCTTCGCCTTTCCGTGTAAAATGAGGCCCAGACGGGAACACTCGTCAATTAAAAATTCCACACCGCGTTTGCCCTGGGCGGTCGGCGCGGGGCTGGGCGGCCCGGACCTGCACCTCGGCTCGGCCCCTTCCCCACGGCAGTCACAGATGATCGAGGCGACCACTGAGCCCCCCTGCCCCTAGGCAGTGCTTTACGCCGCATGGCCGGGCGGCGGGTCTCGGTGTGCCAAGGCTGGGGACCGACTTCCCCTGAGCTGGGTGCGGAGGGAGGGCTCGGAGGGCGCCCGCAGAGGGGCCTGCCTTCCCCCAGCCTGCAGGGGAGCGGAGCCTTCGATGGAGCCCGCGAGTCTTAACTTAGTACTGCCTTGCAGAAGGAAGTCTTTTAGTTCTTTCAGATCTGTTCAGATGGAGCCAGACTTAGATCTGTGGTTAAGTGTAGTCAGCTCACAATGGCCGTGTAGAGGGTGATGTACCCAAACCTGGCACTTGCTCCCTGGGCTGCACTGTCCCTGGCCTCTTCAACCTCCGGTCCCCCTTTCTGGGTACTGTGCTGTTGTTGATCCACCTCTCCCTTCTTTTTCCTCTTTGAGAAAGGACAATGGATTTAGACATAATGAGGAAGCTTCAGTGGTCGAAGTGGGACTTTTCCTGAGTGCAATTTGGTAGGTGTGCGGAGAGCCTGTGAGTGGCCTTTGCTCAGTCCTCTGGGTTAGGTTCCCCCTGGTGAGATGAGGCAGGGGCTTCTTTGTGGGCAGCAGCCACCACACAGAGGACATGGTCTGGGTTTGCCAGCACAGGTCTCAGAGCATCCAGGCCACCCTGCTCTGTGCCCTCACTCCAGGATGGCCGTAGATGCTGCTTCTACCCACAGTCTGGGCTGGAAAGGGTCTCCGGAGCTTCGGATCTCCTGGGCAGGAGGGCTGGTAGTGACACAGACGTGGAACCAGCTGGGACTGCAGGCGATGTCCAGGGTGTTAGTGGATGATGGGAGCTTGCGGCTTGTTGGCTTGCTACTTGGGAAGCCCTCCCCTGGTGGGCACCCAGCACTGGGGGAGGCCCTGGGAGCGGTCTCCAGAGCTGAGTTGGGTCTGGGCTGTGGCACGAGTGATGGGCCACCCCCAGGGTCTTCACCCTCATTTGTTGGGGGTGTGGTCCATGCCCCTCCCCACCGCCAGCCTCTCCATCTCTGGGGCTTCTGCCTGGGAGATGTGCAGGCTGAATCAGATGGCATGTGTGCCTATGTGTGCCCGCGCGTGTGAACGGGGGGTGGGCGGGTGCTGGGAGGGGGCAAAGCGCGACCAGAAACTTCTTTTCCACCTCTCTTGCCTTCTTGGGCACCCCGGGCCCAAGTTGTGGCTTGTTAGCTTGTTTGCATAACCATCCCTTGAGTAGTGCTAACCGTTTTTTTAAAAAATTAGTTTCACAGGATTAATTGGTGGGGTTGGATTGTGAAATGAAGGCACATAAATATCCAATTTGCCAAATGAGCTAAGAAATACTAGATAAAAATAAAAGATAATTGTAAAAGACACCAACGGCACCCCTGGAAGCTGAGAGGGAGTGCTAAAACACCTTGATTTTTCCTAGACAAAACTGAGGAACTCAGAGGAAAAACACATTCGATGGTCAGGTTGGCATCGGGCTGGGCTTTGTTTGGATTGGGTGGCAGTGAGGCCCGTCAAGGGGTGACGGTGGGGACAGAGCCTGGATGCGGAGGCCCCTCCAGGCTTCAGCTCCTCCTGGTGCTCCTTTCTGTCCTCTTCCCTGTGTACCTGCCCCCGGTGAGGTGACGGCGTCTGGTGACAGCATGGTCTGAAGTCTTGGAGAAACCTTTAGTGTCAGGGGGATGTCCAAGAGGGCTAGGGGCAGGTGGGCATGAAGACCCTGAACACGTCACTGGCTGGCCTCAAGTGCGTTCTGGAACAAGTGGCAGAGACCCACATGCCCTGCCTTGACAGAGGGGGGAGTGCCCTAGGCGTGGGTGGCAGTCCTGGCTATCCCCTCACCGTGCTGTCACCACTTCCTCTCCTTTTCCAGGTGACCCCAGGAGGACTGGGGATGTGTAGACACCAGCGGGGAGTGATATAGCCACTGACCATCAGGCAGGCATCCCTGATGTAGGTCCCATTTGAGATGCTTGCTCGCCGAGAGGCAGCCTGGATGCCCAGCAGAGGTTGGGGTGATGCTGGGTGGGCCGAGCACCCACAAGAAGGATTCTCTGGCTCCTTCCCCCTCCCCGCATCCCCCCGCCCACCACCTGGGTAGGGTCCAGCTCTGTCTGAGAGCAGCCTCCTGGCACAGGCTTAGTCAGCTATCATGGACACCGGCTTCTCTTGCCTCTCCTACAGCCAATCTTCCCCTCTCTCTCTGTCCAGACACACAAGAAATCCCAGGGAGGCCACTGACCTCAAGGTCATGCACTCAGGCTGTCTCTGTGGAATCCTACATATCGGTGGGGTGGGTGCCATTCCTGTGTGCATTATGATTTCTGTGCCAGCTGCGTGTGGGGTTTCTTAGGGTTAGGCTGCGGAGTTGTCCCTCGGCAGGTTGGGCCCAAGCCAGGTCTATCTCCTTTGTTCAAACCTTCAATGGCTCCGCAGTGCCTGCCCCATACCCACATTCCCTGGCCTGATTTTCTCAAGTCGCCCCGCCCCTATACCCAAGCATGGTCCCTCCAGGCTCCCCAGGCTCTAGGCAGACAGGCTCACAGCCTAGTTGGTCCTGTGTTGATGCCACCCCGTCCCCAGCTGTCGCCTTAGTCCAGGGCCCTTGTGTCTATCCTTGATAGTCCCAGCTAAATCGGGGCTCTTTCCCTCTTCTCCCTTGGTCCTCACATTCGCCAGGCTCACCCCTATGTCAGGACCTTTGCACTTTCTCCTCCGCTGCCTGGCATGCTCTCCCCCAGATGTCCACTGTCTTGCGCCCTCACTTATTTCCGTTCTCTGTCTATATGCCAGCTCCCTGACCACCCTGCAGAAATTAACATCACTTCCCCCTTTCCTGTTAACTCTGCTTTGTGTTTCTTCATAGTATGTAACATTCAGTGTATCATTTATACACTTGTTTATTGTCTGTCTCTTACCACTCAAATGTGAAGACAGTAGCTAGAATAGTGCCTGGCACTAGTAGACCCTCAGTGCTATTGTTGGATGAATAAATGAATGAAACTCAGGAGCATCAGTCTTCTTTCAGCGCATGCCGGGCTCGCCACTCCTTTCCCTGAGCTCCAGCACTGGCATCGGGCTGTATTCACATTTGTATCCTTCCTAGAACCTAGCACGGAGCCTTGTGCTCAGTGGGCAGTCAGGAAAGAGCTGTGGAATTGTACAGCACAAGTCAGTTTTCATGTAGGCTAGAAGAGGACCTGGCTGGGAAGGTAATCCAGCCCAAAGAGTGGGCTTTCTGATTCTGCACTTAAGTCCCCTTTTGGATTTTCATTTCTTTGGATTGTCTGCAGTTGGGCAGACAATCCTGCTGCCAGAGCCAGCTCAGCGTTCTCCCTGCAGCCACCTCGGATATGGATGCCTTGGGAAAGAGGCTTCCTTATGCCCAGGTTCTCTTCCTCTTCCATCTGGAGGTTTCTAAACTTGTCTTGTACCTAATGCCAGACCCAGCATCTCAGGGCTCCCAGCCACTCTGGAAGCTTTCCCCTGCCTGATTCTCTCCTGTCTGTGTTCTGTCCTGGATGGATGAAGTGCTCTGGTTTTATGCGAAAGGCATTATGAGGTAGGAAAAGAGAATGGGATCTAGAGTAACAAGAGCTTGATTCCACTGGGCTCTCCACTAATCCCTGGGGCCTTGGGCGAGTCACCAGCCTGGGGAATCTTTCTTGGCATCTGTAATACATGTATTCTATCTCCTGCCTGTGGTTGTTTTGAGGCACAAACAAGATGTGATATTGAACTGATGCGAGATATCATTATGACTGCCAGGGCTTTGCAGCCTCAGGCCTATTGTGGCTTCTCCTATTTTATTGGGAGTTCCAAGGGTCAGGTTAGTGAGTTACAGCTACAGCCTAGGAAGAGAATGTAGTGTAGGCACTTCATAAACTCTAAAGTGCTGTTCTCATGTAAGGTGCTACATATGTTGTTTTGTGTTTCAAGGATCAAAATTAAGAAAGAAAAAATATGTGGTTGAGATTCCTGCATTGACTGCGAAAATATTTTCATCTGTGGTTTTCTGGAAACTAGAATGCTCCAACTTTCAAGGATGATTTTTGATGGAGAAACCACCGGAATGAAACATACACCCTCAGGCAGTTCTGTATATTGAGTTCTGTTCCTCTGTTTGCTGTTTTTAGTAATTTTCCTCCAAACCCAAGAGGCAGGCCTGTGTGCCTTAACTTGGCAGCAGGGAGGCTGAGACCAGGCAGCTGTGGCTTGCCCAGGAGTACACTGCCTTTGCAGGGCAGTGCTGGTGTTCGGGCCTGCTTTGGAGAGAGTGTATGGCTCATGCTTTCTCCCTGTATCCTGCTGGGCCTGTTTTGCATCAGATTTGTTTTTAAACTGGGTGGGGGTGACTAGGACTTATGACGACTTGTGTGACACATACAGGGATTAATTTTCAACATGTGCCTAGAGAAAATGATGGCTGGTGGTTGGAGAGTTGTGGACATGCACAGGTGACCCAGGGCACTTCAAGGGGATGGGGAGGGAGCTTGGAGCTTATGATTTAGGAAACAGCTAGCATTGTGGGTGGGTCCCTCAGGTGTCTTCTTTTTTGCAATCAAAGCTAACATGGATTCTGTACACTTCCTGTCCCTAGAATCAACTGTGCAGAGATGTTTGATCCTGAAATGCTTAGGCACCTGTTCTGAGCAAATTCTAATTAGTAAGTAGTGAGTAGGAGAATGAAATTGGCATTGACAATTAATTATTTATATACATACATATATATATGTATATATATGTGTGTGTGTGTGTGTGTGTGTGTGTGTATATATATATGTATATATGTATGTATATATATATTCATTCAGTTGGCTTTACATTCCTGGAATTGGTTCCCCAGCAAGGCAGCTCTAAATATGAATTTGTCTGAACTGTTGTGTGCATTGTTAATTTAAATAAAAAAATAGTTTATGGTTTTCCCTAGTTGGTTTGATTATCAGTTGTCTTGGAAAAATCCATTGTTTCAAAAAAAGGAAAACCACTAATTGAGTGAACACATACATTTAGGGATGATGGATTTCTCAGGTCTCTCTGAAAGCAAGGGTGTGCGTTGTTCAAATAAAACCCAGTTTTCTCGGTCTTTTGGTGTAATAAGTGAGCCATGTGCTGCAACATCTGTCCCTATTATCCAGAGCTGGTGGCAGCTGTCATGGGTGGGGTGGGGCCTGTGTTAGGAATCAGAAGCTCTAGAAAGCCAGGCTGTGCCAGCCAGCTGTAGAGCACCACTTCTCAGAGTTGACTTGACGCATCCTAAGAAGGCTCATGTGGGTCTGTGCGTCCTTCATCACCAGCCACTGTGAGAATGAAATGAGACTCACTGTGTGCAAGCATCCTGTTACAGTAAAGTGCTCGGTCAGTGTAGTCGCTGGGGTTGTGTGTGTGTGTGTGTGTGTGTGTGTTCTCCCAAACTTGCCTGCCGGATCTCAGACACCTTGCCTTACCTCGGGCCCTCTAGCTGGTTCTGGCTGGTAACAGTAACAGCTGTTGACTGATTGATGGATGGATTGATTCTGGCCACAGGTCCCAGCACTGCCCGCCTGGCCTGACTGCTCGATTCTGAGCCCCTGAGGCAGGACTCAGTTGGTCCTGTTGATGGCTGTTTCCCCAGGGTTCTCCTGAACCACAGCCCCTGCTTGCTGTGCCTTTGTGCACATGGACTGTGAAGATTCTGCCTGTGGACTTCTCTGCCCTCAAGTGCCAGGCTTTGGGCAGCTGCAGGGCAGCCTGCCGTTGTGTTGCAGGGTAGATGCCTTTGGTTATTGGGGAAACATCTTTGTGCTGTCTTGGGTTGGAAACGCTGAGAGCAGAAACCCCTCCAGACCAAGAACTCCTGCTTGTGGCTCTCCCTTGGGCTTTAACAGATTTCGGCTTCTAAATTAATTGCATTTTATTAAGTAATGGCTTTCTGCTTGATCACAGGAGGGTCTGTGCTTAATCAGCAGTGCTGACTAGTCCACTACAGTTGATTTAGTACACCCAGAGGCAGTGTCACCTCCCACTTGCATTGACCCTGTGGGGGGAGCTGCCTTGGGGACCCGGGGACTGGCAGCAGTTCCTGCCCCTTGCTTTGGGAACCTCTACCTTAACTCCCTGTATGTGTTGCTCCTTTATCCATCATGTAGGATGGTTTATCTAGTGATGGAAACAAAGGGGTGCCGGGCACTTAAATGGTAGCCCCTCACCTTGCTCCCGTCATTCACCTCTCAGTCCCTTGATGCTCAGGGACTCTGCAATGCCAGAACTGAGGGCAGGTGACCTCTGCTTTAGTTACCCCTGAGCCCCTTTGCAGGAACTCCATCCATCCATCTATCTACTCAGAAGGGTTTTCTGAGCACCTGCTGTGTTCCACCTTTCCTATTCCCTGTTGAGCTAGGTGGAGTCAGGAGGGAGGGAGTGGGGAGGGTCTGCTGGAGAATGAGCGATGACATCAGAACCCAATTCTGGCTCTGGGTCCAAGGCTTTGCTAGAGAAACACAGTCCCGGAGGTGCTAGAGCCCCAGGTAGGGCAGGACATGGACCCCATCCTGGAAGAGTGGATGGATTTACCTGTCCAGAGCCCAGGCCCAAAGAGCCCTCTAGGCAGAAGGGCCATCCTGGACTGGGGCACCCTAGGTACTGGGGGGCTGAGTTTTTGGCAGCAGAATAAGTGGTTTGTGTAGGTCAGAATAGGAGATGGGGGGTTCCTGATCATCAGTGGCTTGCACTGCCCTTGGTGGCCCTGGAGAGTCATTGCTGTGTGTTGGGAGCAGAGCAGGTGGGGTAATTACAACACACAGTTTACCAAGCAAACTCTAGGGGAGTATTTTCTGCAGTCAAGCATAATAACCCTGACAGGTTGGAACATTGGAGAGGGGCACGGTAAAGGACAGGTTGAGGGGGTGCACCCAGAGACGAGGTGAGGCCTGCCTCAAGGGACATGGTTGGGATGCACAGGACTAGACCTAGCTAGAGGTGTGTCAAGGGGCGCAAGGAGGGTCACTGTGAGGAAGTGGAGAGGGCGGCTGGGGCAGGATCTTGCAGGGACTGGAGCCTGTGTCACAGTGAGGCTCCAGGAGCTCATTCCTCGCCGCGTTCTGTAGGAGGTGGCTGCTGCTGCCAAGTCCCAGCCTTGCTAGCACGGATGTTTAATTTTACACTTTAGAGATTTACAGGCTTTCTAGATTAAATTGCCCCTGTTCTTCTCCAAGAACGACAAAATCCATGACAAACCATACATCACGTTATTAATTTGCTCACCCAGAGTTAACCTGTGCAGCTCCACTGACTTACCCTGGGAAAACAGGGAAGCCTGGGGCCAGTTGGCAGAGCGAGGGCAGCGTGTGTGAGAGACTTGCAGAGGGACAAGGGTCGTGGCCGTCTCCTTGTCCACTGTGTGGCCGACCTCAGCCTGGCCGGGCACTCAGACTGTCAATACAAGGCTCCCAGTGGCTTTCCAGCCCTCCATCAAGAGAGGGGACTGCAGCTCTTGGGGCGGCTGTGCAGAGGGCCTGGGGAAGGGAGAGAGAGAGCTGCAGCCACTGGTTGGATGTCCTGAGCCACTCTGCAGATGTCCAGAGACCCCTGCACCATGGTGAGCTCTGAGCAGACAATGGATGCCTCCTCTCCGTGGCTCAGATACTCCAGGGCACCCGCAGTTCCTGCCTGTCTTTCCCTTTCAGCCCCACAGGCTGAGGGAGCTGTTCATCCTCTGTGGGCTGATGGGTCAGAGAAGATCTCCTGCTGATAATGTCATGCATCAGAATCCCAGTTTTATGCTAAGTTGCTCTCCTTTTTGGAGGTGCAGCAGCCTGTGTTTCTCTCTGGCTGGGATGGAGGTGGGGGATGGTGTTCCCTCCACGAGGCTCTGCCTGGCCCTCCGATTGCTCACTGTCTGCTGGGACTGGGTGAGGACGTTGACTCACAACGCCTTCGTTACCAGAACTGGAGATGGCCTGCCCGTTGTAGGGCCACTTAGAAATCATGGTTTGAAGGAGAGCTGTGTTTGATTGGGGTGGGGGACCTTTCCGCCATGTTGAGGGTTTTCATCAGACATCTAATGTTCCACTGCAGTCCATATCAACCGATGTCCCAAGCCTGCTTTCTTCCTTTATTGTGATATAGAGAAACAAAACTCCAGTACCTTTAAAATGCCATGTTTCACAGCAGAAATCAAATGGTTTTGTTGGTGGCATTGCTGCCTCTGTGCTCATGCACAGTGTCTGCAGCAGGGAACCAGTACTTTATTCTGGAAATGGGTCAGTGTGGCTGCTCCTATAGGTACCTACTGAGCCAGAAATTCCCTTAGAATCCACATGTATTTGTACAAATGCAAACAGAATTTACTGTCCCAATGGCCATTCTTTAAGTGAAATTAGCTTTGGTTTCAAGGATATAAATGGAGACATGATGCATTAACATGGGACTGATTTTTGTCCCACCCTTCCAGTTCCCGACAGTGGTCCCCAAGCTCTCACACATATTCCTTATTGGAAACTGTCTAAGATGACAGAGGCCCGGAGCCCATTTTGGGTGTTCATTGTCCAGAATTCATGTCAACTGATCACTTAGATACACGTGGACCTTACATCTCAGACCCTGACACCAGAAACTTTTTCTTCCACGTCCATGTCTTTAGTGGAATATTTTAGTAAATGACTCATTTTAAAGTAATGCACTATATAATCAAGAAAAAGGCAGACAACCTAGTAGGAAGAGGAGCAAGAGACACTTCACAAACACACTAAAATGTCCAATAGACAGCTGAAAAGGTGCTCAACTCCATCTGTCATCTGGGAGATGCAAAATGTGATATTGTGTACTCACCAGAATGGCTAAAATCAAAGGAGCAGAAAATAGCAGGTGCGGGTGAGGATGTGGAACAACTGGAACTATCATTCCTTATGGGGGTGTAAATTCCTAAAAGTGCTTTGGAGACCTGTTTTGCAGTATCCACTAATGTTAAACATCCATCTACCCTATGACCAGCAATCCCAATCTTAATGAAACTAAGCGAAACGTGCACATGGCCACTGTGGCCCTGAAATGATAACAGGTCCTAATTCTTGAAACCTGTAAATCCTACTTTATATGGTTAAGTTTTTGCAGGTGTGATTGAGGATTTTGAAATGAGGACATTATTCTGGGTCATCTGGGTGGTAAGTATCTTAAATGCCATCACAAGGTCTTTGTAAGAGAGTCAGAGGGAGATTTGGCACACAAAGGAGGAGATAAGGTGGGCTGCAGAGGCAGAGATTGGAGTGATGCGGCCACAACTCAAGGAATGCAGGAAGCGAAGAGAAACCAGATGGGGTGAGGAATGGATTTCCCCGCAGAGCCTCTGGAGGGAGTGTGGCCTTGCCGACAGCTTGATTTCAGCCCAGTGAAACTGCTGTCAGCCTTCTTGGCTCCAGAACAGTGAGAAAATAAACATGTTTTAAGCCACCCAGCTTGTGGTAATTTGTTACAGCAGCCACAGGAAGCTGATGTGGCCATCAGGAGACACACAAGAGAGTGTCCACAGCAGCGTGATGGTGACTGCCAAGCTTCAGAGAGCCCAGCTGGCCATCAGCAACAGAATGGATCAGTACACTGAGGTTTATTCCTGCATGGAATACAGCCACTTTATAGGTACATGCAGCAGTATGGATGAGTCTTGCCACATAATGTGGAGTGAAAAAAACCCAGACTCTAGAGTCCGTACTTTATGATTCATTGCACGTATGTGAAGGTCAACAGGCACCTCTCATCCATGGTGTTGGAAGCCAGGCTGCCCTTGGGAGACGGTGAGTAGAGGAGGCACGGGGAGGGGAGCAGGCCTCTGGAGGTGCTGGTAATGTCCCGTTTCTTGATCTGGTTGTTGTTTGCATGAGCGAGTTCCATTTATGACATGGAACTTTTCTGAACATACATTTCAATAAAAAATTTTAAAAAGAGCAGTCCGTTATCTTGGAATTTTCAAGGGGAACTGTGAATTGACTGAATTATGGCTTATTTCACTGCTGGAACAATACTATCAAAATCAAGATTACACTGAATGTGAGCTAATTAAATTTTGCCATTACAATGAATGCTTATTAATATTTAGATATAAACTATATTTTGTAAATGAGATCAGGGTACGCAAACCCAAGTAGGACACTAAGATCTATACAGATTTAATTGGTACGGATAAGTTATCTAGATGAAATGAGTTTTTCTTCCTGCATATAAAAGGATCTGTGCTCTTAAAGAAAACCAGACACAAATAAGCCAAATGTTTAAACATCAAATGTTAATGTGGTTTCTATTGAGTGGAAAACCAAAGAGCTTTAAGAAGAGCAGTTGGAAGGAAATGCTGTGTGTGAACAACTCCTTTGGGTCAGTCCCACGTCCTTGCAGCCCAGAAATCGTGGGTGGAGGTTCTATGTGTCATTTGCTTATATGCCTCTCCAGGTTACCTTGCTCATCACCCCGAGGTCCCCAGGGGTGCCTACTCTCCTTTGCCCACATCTTTCCCTGGCCTGTCATCTGTGCTACGTCCACCCGTAGACTCCTCATCCCTTCAGACTCCACCCCAGCTGTTCCCCCTGCAGCCTCCAGAGCCCTTGTTCTGGCTGCGAGCTTAACAGGACAGGGCCCTGTCATGGACTGCAGAGGAGGGAGACTCTTTGTCCAGCGACTGTCGATTGTGTGACCACCTCGGATTCGTGGGCCACACAAGTTTGCTTGAGTGAGCACCATCGTGGCCATGGACTCATCTAGACCCCGGGGAAGTGTTTTGTGTGGCGCCTGTGGGAGGCTTGGGTATTCCCGGGGCACCCACTCTGGGTGTGAGCTCAACTCCTCCTCAGCACCCTGCCACAGGGCTTCGGGACATGGGCTGGAGATGTCAGTGCACCTGCCCCTGGCGTCCCTGCAACTGTGCCATCAGTGGGCTGTTCCCGTCCGTGGGCAAAGTGTGTAGAAACGCAGAGTGAGCATTTAGAGACCTCTGTGGTCACTTCTGCATGTGGAATCTGATAAGTGAGTGAGAAATGTCTTTGTTTTTTTAAATTTCATTTTGGTAGTAATTCAGCTTTATTTTATTTTGTGTAAGTAGTGATCTGTGTGACCTCTTAGGGAAAAACCAGTCCTTCCCCTGGGTGGGTTGTGATGCGGTGGGGTGGTGGTCAGCGACGGACAGCTCGTCAGGAGAGGGGAGCGGGGCCAGCCGAGCCAGGCGGGGAAGAGGAAGTGCGGAGAGAGGGCACTCAGTGTTGTGCCAGCCCCTTTCTTGGTGCGGAGACGGAGCTTCAGACGCAAGGGCTGGGCCAAGGTCTCGGTGGCAGGAGCAGAGCCTGTGTTTGCGCCAGGCTTTGACCCTGGGCCTGATAGGACCCCCGACCCTCCTCCCGGCCTCTTCCAGATGGATCCAGGCTTCTCCAGACTCATCAGACCCGAGTGGCTTGGGGTGTGGCTGTGTGTGGGGATGGGTGGCAGGGCTGTCTCCTCTCAAGTGCAAATCACAGATGCTGGGTGGAACTCTACAAAATGTCCCTTGTGCCTTCTCAGGTGCTCTGGAAGGTCCACATGACAGAGGCCAGTGCCCACTGCCCTGGTTACGCTCTCAGGGTCACTTCCCTCTCTGTGACACATCACACTTGCCCAAACTGAAGCTTCCTTGTGGCTTTGTCATCTTTCCAGCCAGGGGAGCTGTCCTGATGATCTCTCCCTGTCACCTTGGCACTGCTGCTGTGGTGTGTTTGCTGACATTTGAGAATGTGATGATTTTGCTGTGCCCTTTGTTGCTGAGGCTGCTTTGACAAATGTGAGGATGAGCTGTCTGAGCGCTGCTTCCAATTGTTTTGTGCCCCGCAGCCTGGTTGGGCTCCTGTGCACCCCTTTTCCCTGTCCCGAGTGTCCTGCCCTGTCTGCATGCCTCTTCACCCTGCAGTACTTCTTTTGTGTCACTGTCCTGGGGGCTAACTGGCCACCAGGCAGAGAGGCAGGTGCTAGGTCCTCAAGGGCTGTGGACACCTCTTTGAAGTGTGTATTGTAAATGTACATGAACAGCCTATCCCGCCCCACAGCATGCCATCCCTGCCCTGCACCTGGCTGGGACTGCCCGCTGGGTTGCAGCACCAGCTCTGCCCTGTGCCTGACTGGGGGAGACTGCTGGGTCTCAACACAGTTCCTGAAACTTGGTAGCTGCTCAAGAAGAGTGGTCTAGTGATCTCTTAGCTCTCTGCCCCACCCCACTTCAGAGAGACTGGAGTACAAAGCACGGGTGTGCTGTAGTGGTTGATGCACAGAGATGTGAATGAATCACGGTGATGACTCGTGGCCTTGAGATTCCGTGTCCCTGGCCCCTCTCTGCATGCACTCTTGGCCCTGTCCTTGTGCTCGGGCAGCATGACAGCTTCATCAGTTTGGCCTGAGGATCCGAGGAGCCTGGGGCTGCCATCCCCCAGCTCTGGGATCTGGGGGCTAGCTGTGCCCAGCCCCCACCGTCCAAGGCCCGTCAGGATCCAGCCTGGCACCATGGGCCCGGTGGCTCTGGGCAGGCTCTTCCTCAGGCCTCATGGCTGGTGTTTGCAATATGGGAAGCACTTCTGCTTCTTAAGGGTCTGTCCTTGCCTTAGCCATGACTGGGATTTTGGGAGTGGGTTTTGTGTGTAGTGGTGTAGTTCATTATGGCTGGTTGAGTGGTCCAGATGCAGCCCCTTCTCACCTTCCCCTGGTCCACACCCCTGTCTGCCTGGGACAGGAGCAGTTTTTGCCCTGGATGGTTAACAAAGGAGCTGGACTCTGGCCAGAGACTCTCCCTGCCCAAGTGGGCCCGTGGACTGCCCCCCGCACCTGGCCACCCAGGGAGATCAGGACAGCTCAGGAGCGAGCGTTTCAGTGTTTGCAGTGCAAAAAGCATCATGCTGGCTCTGGGCACACACCCAAAACCAGCGTGGGGAAGACTGGACCTGCGCTCAGGGAGCTTTCGATCTGCATGTGGTGGGAGGATAAGGATAAAGGGCCAAATGGGGCTCAAGCCAGGCATGGCAGCAGGAGGGAAAATTCAGGCCTGAGTGACGGTCATCGTTGACTGGGCTAATAAAAATCAGTGGGCAAAGTATGTTGGGGTCAGTGCCACTCCTCCAGTGTGGCTGCACACAGTGACTTCCCTCCCAGGAGCACAGTGTGGACAGGGCAAGCAGTGACCGTATGGGGTGAAACCCACAGACATCAGCCAGTGGCCGAGGTTGACATCCACAGTGAGCCATGGGGACAGTGTGCACGCTTGCTGAGAAGGGTACTTCCCCAGTGTGTTGTCCTCCCCAAACCCATAATCTCAGCCTGATCATGAGAAAAGCTCAGACAAATCCCTGTAGAGGGACATGCTACAAAACTCCTTCCCCGGGCTCTTCAGAAATGTCAAGGTCATCGAGAGTAAGGAAAGTCTGAGAAACCGTCACAGTCATGAGGAGTCTCAGGAGGCATGACAATTAAATGTAACGTGGTGTCCTGGACAGAATCCTGGAACAGAAAGAGGACATTCAGTAAAAACTAAGGAAATCTGAATAAAGTATGGAACTTAGTTACTAATAACGGATCACTGTTGGTTCATTAATTGTGGTGAAGGTGCCATCCTAGAGTAAGATCTTAGTAGCAGGGGAAGATGGGTGTAGGGTATATGGGAACTCTCTACTGTCTGCTCAATTTTCTGTAAGTCTAAAACTGCTCTAAAAACATAAAGCCTGTTAAAAAAATTGGGGGGCAGGTTGAGTTCCACCACCCCTGTGTCCCCTGGTGGTGGGGTCTGGCTCAGAGCTTCACTGTCTCCCTCATCCAGCTCTGGACCCTTGGCTTGACCACCCCTGTTTGTCCTCCTTTATTGTCCCTGTGAAAACTGGGGAGCAAGTTCAGTTTAGTATTTAGAATCTTTTTTTTTATGTCCCAAGCTTCTGTGTGCTTGAAAATAACCAGCTTCTCAGATGTAGTCTGGCCTGGCGCATGTGCCATGCCCTGGTGAGATGAGCCCAGTGGCACGATCACCAAAGATTTCAAAAACAAAAATTGGAAACCCCATCTGCTGACATCTCATGGCCAGGGAATCATTCGGCTGTCCTGCCCAACACATCTTGGTGCCAGCCAGGTTTCATTGGTCTGTTGACTCCAATAGCAGCATCCCTGGCCTCTGCCTCTCTCTTATGTCTGCCAGAAAAGGAAAGTATATCAAATTTTGATGATGTCCTGAGATCCCCAGGGGTCACTTGCAGGTAGTGACCAGTGCCTATTTTTGGGGGGTAACATTGTTCACAGTAGATAGTGTTGACCAAAGCCAACGTGTGTACGGCTGATGGTCCGGGGAGGAGGCAAAAGAGAGCAGGTGTCTGTGTGGGCTGGGCTGAGGCTGAGGATTTATGGCCAAGACTGCAGCTTGAGTAGCTGGTCATCTGCTTTGTTCCCACAGAAAGGGCGGCCTGGCAGGGACACAGGAAAACAGGCCTGGCAGCTGAAATGATGGGCTTCAGGTCATTTTAGGTTCTGTAAATTACGTAAGCATCCCCTCCTGTATTTTTGGCGGAGGTACAGGGTGGCATAAAAAGAAGTGAGCTCAACAAGCGGGGGGGCCTGTTGTCCCGTGAGCAGGCACAGGCCCCGCAGAGCCAGCGGGGACAGCTGGGGTGTGGTGGACAGTCGGAGCCAGCTCCCCACCACACTTACCTGGACAAGGTGTGGACAGCCTCTTTCCACTGTTGTCCCGGGGGTTTCTTCCTCACCCGGCACCAGGCGTGTGTGCTCGTGTGTGCTCGTGTGTGCTGTCACTCACTGAGCTCGGCCCCAGGGTTGGCCAGTGACTTCGTTTAGAATGTGAATTTTTGCTATGAACAATGTTGCAATCAATGTCCTTAGAGCTATTTTTATTTCTTTTTTATTTGAAGATACTCATTCATGATTCTTTTCTTACAATAAATATCCAAAGTAGACTTGCTGGGCAAAGTGTTCAGGTTTCAGACTGACCTCCAGAGAGGTTTTTATTGCCACTGACAGTGTGAGAGGTGGGGGTTTCCTTCCTCCCCTTCCCTCCCTCCCTCTTTTCCCTTCCCCAACCCCATGTCCTTTACTCTCCCTGCCCTCCGTTTGACGGCACACCATCAAATGTGGTGTTTTAATTTAATTGTGGAAAAATGTAACATAAAGATTGCCGTTTTAAGCATTTTTAGATGTGCAGTTGCGTGGGACTGATTACATTCACATCGCTGTGTCACCGCCACCTCTGATGGTACACCAAGGAGAGGTGTCTGGCAAACAGCATTTGAGCTGTCCCTTGGGTCTTTGCAGCACACACACTCCCCATGGTCCAGCTTCTAGGGTTGGCAGGTGGTGTCTTGCACAGAAATCAATAACTTGGGGGGAAGCCCGTGGAGAGTACCAGAGACCCCCATGACACACACGCCTTGGAGTGAGGCTGATGACGGGTATTCCAGGGAGAGATTCCTTTTCTGATTGCTCCCACCCCCACACCAAGGGGCTGGGCCAATGACCAGAACCCTGGGCTCATGTGCAATTATTGATTGTAAAAATGTCTTTTATTTTTCTGGCCACTTGGCAAATGGATTGAAGCCAGGCCCTCCCTCTCTTCCTCAAGTGCCAGGGCACTGCAAAGCACCTGCATCAGATGGCTGGTAGGGCACCTTTTGAAGCTGGGCCTGGTGTCCTCACATCCCAGAGCAGTTGGCTGCCCCAAGAATCCAAGGAAAAGCTGCTGAATTCTGTGGCCCCGAGAGGATCTTGTCCTCCTTTTGTAGAAGCAATAGATTCATGGATTTGCTCCGTTGAGCTGGAAGAAGAATTTTTAAATTTGCTCTGGTTGAAGAACTTAAAATGGAACAAACTACATCAATTCCCCAAAATTGGACTTTGAAGCAAGTTCTTGGAAAAATGGACTAGATTATTTTCCACGCGTGGAAGCAAATGACATTGGAACCTTCTGGTAATGAATTTTAAAGTGCTTATCTGTTTTGTTCCATTCTCATATACTGCGAAATCTTAAAAACCAGAGGCTGCCTGGGTTGGCCAGAGTCGGAGGAAGTGGCACCTCCGCCCCACCTTGAATGAGGAGCGGGGTGGCCCCGGTTCCCTTCTGTCCAGGTCAGCTGCATTGCTTGTAAGTGAGGATAAACAAGCCTCTCACCCTGCCTGCCGAGTCTGAAAGACTTGAAAGAACGGGATGGGATACAAGAGTGATTCTGAATGTGTGCGGGTATATGCAGCCTGCTGGGATGCAGTTTTTGTGTATTATTTCATTATCTAACAATAAAAGAGCTAATAATGAAAATACATATACCTGACTCTTCTATTTTTAGAATCGTGCCTTCCAACAGTTATCTTGTATCTCCAGAGGAGGAAACAGCCGTGTTTTAGCAGCAGAGCTTGGGGTTGAGAAGAACCGTGGCCTCACACACAGGGGCAGGTGTCTGTCGTACTCTAGATCTAGGAATTTCTTTGGCATCAGTTTTGTATGAGCAGATTTTTTTTTCTTACTTTAAAATTTTTTCTGGTTGTAAAATTAATATGCACTCATTACAAAAGTCCAAACTTTATAGAAATACTTAATGTAGAAATGAAAGCCCCCTCATCACTACACCCCCTTCTCACACTTAACCCCCGCCTAGACAATCATGGTTAACAGTTTGCTGCGGATTCCTCCCATTTTCCTTCTCTATGGAAAGATTTTACTTACATTTTGCATGAATACATGCATATTTCTTATTTTTAATGTTTTTTCAACAAAATGGGATCATATTATGAATATTGCAATTAGATATCCCCGCACAGTGATGCATGTTTGACATTGTACCTTGTCAGTTGTGTGTAGCAACATTATTTCTATAATTTGCATGATATGTGACTGTTTACTTATTGAATTTTGGGTTGTTCCCATTTTCCACACTCATAGATAATGCTGGAAGGTAGAGTCTCAATCATTAAATCCTTGCATGTGTGTGGGGATGTTTTCTAGAAGTGGACTGGGCTGACCATTTGACATTTAGAGTGTGACTAGATATTGCCAAGTTGCCCTCTGCAGAGATGGTGACCAACGTGCACGATGCTGGTGGTGCAGTGCAGTGGTTTCCCCATGGCCTCGCCTGTGACACTCTCTGGACGTGGTCAGTCTTTGTGGTTTCACTTAGCACATGGCTTAAAGTTATGGCTTATTTCATTTTGTATTTTTTAAAATTATGAATGACAACAAGCTGCTTCTTGTGTGCTTAATAATAATTTGAATTTCTTCTTTTAGTTTTCTTTTTGTGTCCTTGCCTGTTTTTCTCTGGACTGGGTCCGCTTTTCCTTGTTGATTTATAGGGGTCCTTAGTACAGTGGGGTTATTTCTCATTTGCTATATACATTGCAGATATTTTCTCCCAGATATCTTTTTTTTTTTTTGTCTTTTTTCCGTGTCCGGCAACGGATCGCAACCCTCAGTGTTGCCCCCGTACCGGACCGGGGACCGGCGACGGGATCGCAAGCCTCGGCGTTGCTCCCGTGCCTCGCTCAGCCAGTGAGCGGGAGCCGGTCTGTACGTGGGATCCGAACCCTCAGACGGGAGCGCCGCTGCGCTCCCCAAGCGGCGCACTATCCAGTGCGCCACCAGGCCGGCCCATTCTCCCAGATATCTTTCGTCCTTCAACTTTGTTGAAAGACATCTTTGGCAATGCAAAAATTTGGAACGTTAATGTCAAATATATCAAGCTTTCCTTTTATAGCTACTGAATTTTGCATCTTACTTAGACAAAGGGCTTTCCTACCCTAAGTGTATATAAACACCCTCTTGTATTTTCTTCTGATACTTCATAGTTCAGATTTTTTTCATGTTTACATTTCTGACTCATCTGGAATTTGTTTTTAAATATGGTGTGAGCTGAGGATGTACATTTTTTAATGTGAACATTCAATTTTCCAACCTAATTTACAAATAAGCTGCTTTTAAAACCTCCATTTTGAGATGCTGTGTTTGTCGTATGTTAAGTTGCTGCCGCGTTCTGGGTTGATTCCCCTGTGTCTCTGGACTCTCCATTCTGATCGATTGGTTTATTCTTGTGCCAATATCTACTGTTCAGGTAACTGTGGCTTTTTGTTACTTTGTTTTCTTAAAGGGCCATTACTCTTCATTCTTCCATTTTCTAACCTTTCTCATGTATTCCTTTGACTAGGTAAACTTTAGAATAAGCTAAATCCATCCCAATATCTGATTGGGAGTTTGACTGGGATGGCTCTGTAGTTTATATGGGGAGGGGGAATCAACATCGTTCTAATATTTCCTTCTCATCTGGATATTTTGGTTTATTCAGAGGCCTTTTACATCCTTCGCTGGTGTTTTACTGCCTTGTTCATACATTTGGTGCATTTATTGCTGGATTCCTTCCTCGGCCCTCCATAGCTCCCATAGCTGTCGCCTCTGGGATTATCCCCCGGTCCTGCCGCATTTCTCGCTGCTCATGGCTGGTATGTGGAAAAGCTGTTGACTTTTGAGTATCTGGGCTATCTGCCACCTTGCTTAAGTCTCTCTGTTGGTGTAAATGGTTTGTTCTTCCTCTTGGATTTTCTGATTGGGAAATCATTTGCCAGTAAGGACCTTTCCTTTCTTTTTCTTGCCATTTATTACTGGCTTATCATTGTGGGGGTCTTGATTATTCAGCTCTATGGGCCCCAGGGGTCTCTCATGGCCCCCTGAGGTGGGCCCATGTGCTACCTGGTCACTGGGTTGGCCCTTTAACCAGGGCCCATGTATTCTCGGCAGTCCCCCTGGCCAGTTGCTGAGCCTGGCTGGTGGAGGGCAGGCTGATGGCCAGGAGGAGTGGTTTCTTCCTTGAGTGGTTGGAGGGGGCACTGGAGGAGAGGGGTCTTGTGGAGAGGCTTCTCCAGGCCAGCGCAGTGGTCCCACTGGGACTGTCTGATGGGTGTTCACCCCAAGTGGTATGCATGTGGGGCCTTAGATGAGGTGGCTTGTTCTGCTGCTTGGCCCTCCAGATGGGGCTCAGAGGGTCTCCTCTTTGGAGACTGTGTCTTCTCAGGTGACTCAGTGGCTGTGGTGGTGATGATATCCAGGACTCCCATGCCAGCAGGAAGGCCTTGGCTCCTTCCTCAAACTGGCGTGGCCCCAGGCAATAGTGATGGCCCTGTGGGTGCACAGACAGGTGAGTGAGATGTGGTGGGGAGGACCAGGTGCAGCTTGGTTCTGGGAGCCCCCTTCTGCAGGAGGTGGGGCCAGCACAGGTGAGTCAGGGCTGGGGGTTGGGGCGGTAAGTGAGCTGGCCCCCTGTAGAGGAGCATGGGGTTGGCCAAACTGGTGGAGGGAAGGCCCACTGTGATTGTGCTGGGAGTTGCTGCCTGTGCCACTGGATTCCCCAGGGGAGGCCCTGGAATCTGATGCTGGCCACCCAGGGTGGCCCTGTGTTGTTTCCTCTCATTTATGCTCTAGTCTTGGCCTGGGACTGCCACCCTGCAGAGGCTGCCAGTCACTGTGAGTTCTTGCTGCTTCCTTCTCACAAGTGGTAGGGAGGTGCTTGTGCTACTTACACTCCTAAGGCACTTTGATGTCATTGATTTTTTGCATTATTTTTCACCACTTTCATATGGAATCTTTTAGGGCATTATAGCTATCAGTACTGGTTAGCAATGTGTTTGTGATGATGAATGTCATTTTCTCATCTTGTGAGGTACACCGGCCAATCTAGAACCTTTAGGATGGTTCTGTCAGTGCTTGGCACCTTGAGGGCTGAGGTGGGTATTGTGACGACTGAAGCCTGTTCCCATGGGACAGAAGCTGATGGAGGCCATGGCCTTCCCAGAGGGCGATCCAGGCCCAGGAGGTCTGAAGTCTGAAGGACGGGAGCATCAGGCTGCCTGGAGGTGTGGGTTTGAGACTGGGGTTTATGTTTGTGTGTTTTTTATCATCTCATCTGCCAGGAATCCATTCAGGCCTGGTTCCTCCACTCACAGAGGGGGGTCCTGGTCGGAAGAGGCTGAGCAGTTGTCTGTGCTGTCTGCAGAGCTGAGGAGATGGAGCTCAGCCAGCCATGTCATAATCTAGGGGAGGAGCCACTAGCAAGAGGACCTGCTCCTCCCTGTGTTCCTGGAGGCTTTGGGTGGAGGGTTGCTGGGAGCAGGGGCAGGAAGCACACTGTGGACAGAGCTGGTCCTGGGACATGAAGGCCTTGGTCAATGTCTGCAGCATTGCTGAGAGAGGGAGAGAGATGGCAAGTCCAAGTGCTTGGTGGCAGAAGGGAGATTTGAACCCCCTTCTGGGTCCAGGGTAACCACTGAGTGGCAGGGCCTCCTGGCAGGAAATCAATCACCTGCTTCCAGGGAGGTATTTCTATGAGTCTATATACTTGACTTTGGGAATTGGTCATAAACAGAAAATTTGCTGCAGGATTAGGGAAGTGTGTACTGTATCAATTTGGCAATCTCTCAATATGCTACTCTTAATTTTTTTTTTTTTTTACCTGAGGTTAATTCCATGTAGATAAAACACTGCTCCAAGAGGAAGGGGCAGTGATGTCACAGAGCACTGGACAGTGTCAAAGCTGGGTCACCTCCTCCCAGCAGGGGCTGTGGGCCATCACTGCCTCAGTGGCCTCAAGCCCCATGTCTTCAGGCTGAGGGTCTCTGTGCTCAGAGTTCCTTCCAGCTCTGAAATTGTTACCCTGTGAAAAGCAGACATGGCAGCTGTGGTCAGCCCTCTGGCTGACCCTCTTAGTGCCTTTTGTCTCCTGGGTGCACTTGCCCTGCATGTGGACCCCCTTGTCCCTGTGGTTCTTCATGTTGCTGGGTGTTTTCCAGGGAGACCTGACTTTGCAGATGGGCCCCAGCCCTGGGTGGAGGAATAGGCTGTGTGATGTCTGCCCAGGGGCTGGGTGGGCATCTTCATCATCCTAGGAGGGCATATTCCCTGGGTAGCTGGGCATGAGTCTCTGTTGGTTGATCCTTCCTTCCGGTTTGGGATGAGTTCTGGAATTTGTATTGCAAGTGATGAGAGAAGGGCTTTTCCTGACAGTGGTTAGCTGTGTCAGGCACCCCTACTGTGGAGCGATGGCATTGTTAAAACCTTGTGACACAACCAGCACAGCATTATTAGAACTTATTTACCTAATTGTATGTTGCTTGAAAGTGAGCAATCTGAAAGGCCACTTTTAGGATTCTTGGTGCAGGTCTGGGGTGACTGTGTGGGCAGGTGTCATATCTGCCTGTGTGCACCTCATTTCCCGGGTCTCACTGACAAACAGCTCTTTGATTTTCAATTTTAAACCCTTATCTCCTGACGGTCGGCCTCACATGGTGCGGCATGCTGGAAATGGGCTGCAATTACAGTGTTCCAAACGGGATGCGTTTTATTTCGAGTGAGTGGACTGTGACAGCATTTAACTACCTTCGTGTGACTCTCCACACAATAGCCCATTTTTCTCTCGTTTAATGGAAAATGCATAGCTGAAGCCAGCTTCACAGTTCTGCCCCAAAGGTGGCCTGGGTGGATCCTGGTGCATCTCCCAGGGCCACATTTGGGGACGCCAGCCACAGCCCAGGAAGCAGGGGCAAAGGAGGGCCAGTGTGGCTTTTATTTTGCTGTTTTACCCAGAAACATTTTGTATTCGGGGCAGAGTTGTTTTGCTGCCAGAGCAAAGCAGGGCAGCTGTGCGTGGGCTTCTGTGCTGGCCTGAGGTGCTGACTGGGATGAGGAGTCAGGCCGGAGTTCCTGGTGCAACATCATTGTCGTGGTGTCTCTGTACCACATTGATTTGTTTTTGTAGACATCAGAGTGCTGGGATCGGTGCTTGGGAAGGGTAGGGCTTGTGTCCTGTCATCAATGTGACTGTCACGGCTCCTCTCTGAGGCTGGCTCACAAAATGTTTGTGTGATGAATGGTCATCTGAGCTTCTCCTTGCTGCCTTTCCCCAGAGGAGCAGGTGCCAAGGGTACATTTTCTATTTGAACCCTGAAAGGGCCTGCTCCGTTGTAAGAAAGAAACTTCGGGGGCCGGCCCGGTGGCGCACTGCTACAGTACGCCGCTTGGGAGCGCGGTGGCGCTCCTGCTGAGGGCTCAGATCCCACATACAGACCGGTTCCCGCTCACTGGCTGAGCGAGGTGCGGGAGCAACGCCGAGGGTTGCGATTTCGTTGCCGATCCCGGTCCGGTACGGGCGCGACACTGAGGGTTGCAATCCATTGCCGGACATGAAAAAAGACAAAAAAAAAAAAAAGAAACTTCGGTTCTTGACATTTGTAGAAGGGAGCACTTTTATGTCTATTGGTGAAAATATCCTCTGACATGTTTGCAGATTTCACTTTCAGCGTCTTTGAGGTGCCCAGGAGTGCAGGCCTGTGCCCATTACCTGGCTGGACCACTGGAATTTCTCAAGCCACTGGCCTGGCCTGAGCTGTTGTGCTGATCCTGATAAGAAGGTCGCGTGTGCTGCTCACAATGCAGAGCAGGGTTGGGGCCTCTTCTGTGACTCCTGCCTCGTCCTCTGTGGCTCCCACCAGAGCCAGACCTCCATGTGTTTTGTTTTTTAGACAGAGACTTCTCTTTGGGAAGAAGCTCACGGCAACTCCATTGATGGAGGAAATGTTCTGGGAGAATTAGCTGATGAGGTGGCTGAGAAACCACTCTTCTCCCTTCCAACATCAAGGATATCTTTATTTTCTTAGTTTTTAAAAAAATTGTAGTGAAATATGCATAACATGAAATTTATCATCTTCACCATTAGTAAGTATACAGTTCAGTGACGTTAAGTACATTCACATTGTTTTGCAACTGTCACCACCATCCACCCACAGAACTTTTCATCTTTCTCAACTGAAACGCTGTCCCTGTTAAACAATAAGTCCCCATTTCCCCTCCCCCAGCCTCTGGCAACCACTGTTCTCTGTGTCTCTATGAATTTGACCACTCTAGGTACTTCATATAAAGGGATTCATATAGTATCTGTCCTTTTGTGTCTGGCTTAATTTAGCACAGTGTCCTGAAGGTTCATCCATGTTGTAGCATGTGTCAGATTTCCTTCCTTTTTAAAGCTGAATAATATTCCATTGTATGGATATGCCACATTATGTTTATCCACTCATCTGCTGGACATCAGGAATATCTCACGTAGTGGAAAGAACCAAAGAGACAAGTGAGGACTTCATCTTGGCCTCTCATGCTCTGCGGCTCCAGCTCTGTGGGAGTGGTGGCAGGCTGAAGTGGTACCTGCTCATGCCTGCAGGGAGCAGACGCAGGTGTCCATGTCCAGTGCTGGGCGCAGAGGATGCAAACGGGAGCAGGAGCCAGTTCCTGCCCTCATAGAGCAGCAGAGACACACCACGTTAGTGCTAGCTCATATCCTGGGCTTTCTGAAGATAAAAAACAATATATTAAAAAAGTGTTTTCCATGGAGGAAAGAGCCTGTATCTATACTGAAGGCTACGTGGTCACAGGCTTTCTGAAGGATGCTTCTCTGTTCACAGAGTTGGGTGGGAACTCTTAGAAGGATCTGTTTCCCCCAGGGCTCTTGGTAAGAATGGAGTCTCTCAGTGTGATTGCAGTAGCTGGTGTGATCGTGGTCAGTAGCAACAGAGCCCAGGAGGTCCTGGCCTGCAAGCTCACCTTTCATACAAGGATATCAGTAAACACTATCTGAAGTTGATATACCCAGTTGATAGAGTTAAAAATTATTTGGAGAGGTGGAAATAGCCATTAGAAGAATTAAAATCAGAAATGATAAAAAGGATTGCCAGTGGAGTGGGGAAGTCCAGGTCAGGGAATGTGGCTTTTCATTAGAAGCCTTTTTGGCATTTGATTATTTTAGTCTGAGTGGGAAGTGTCTTGTTTCTTTAGGGCTGTGCACAGCAAATGACTGACCATCTGTCCAACACACTGGTCAGTTTGCCTGGTAACGCTGAGTTGGAGGTGGCTGTCCTCATGTGCGCAGGGCAGCGAGGGCAGGCCACGGCATAAGGTGTCCACAGCACCAGGCAGGAAATTAGAAATGCTAGTATATCGGTGGATGAGGGTATCTGGCACAGTAATTCCTGCCAAAACCTTAACAATGGGCAATAAAGTGCTGCCCCAGCCAGATGGGACTAGCATTTTGCAGCAACCTTCAATGTTTTGTGTCAAAGGAATGAGGATTTGGGCATTTCCCACCTATGGAGGGGGCAGTTGAAGAAGTTTTTAATCCGGGGCACCCTGGGCTGTGCTCACAGC
Organism: Galeopterus variegatus; assembly: GCF_000696425.1. NCBI lineage: Eukaryota > Metazoa > Chordata > Mammalia > Dermoptera > Cynocephalidae > Galeopterus > Galeopterus variegatus. Next base: position 24,520 of record NW_007740015.1, read on the forward strand.
CACCACATCATGGCACCTGGGTTACGTGGGGACGAGAGCTTCCGCTGTTCTCTGTGATCGTGCGTCCTGTTGCACCAGAGCGATTTGCTTTCCTAGACATCAGAACCATGGCTGGTCCAGGAATGTCATCTTTGGAAGTCCTACATAGCAATGCAGTGATTTTTCTCTTTTCATTTTTCTTATACACTTGCATCTATTTGAAATTTTAGTTTCATATCAGTTCCATCTAATATTGTATTTGCTTCAGATAGTTTGCATTCTATTAAATGGGCTCTATATGAAATTATTTAAAAATTCAAATATTTAGAGTTTGAAGGGATGCAAATCTTGATTTTCCTGAGAATGTCCCAATCTCATACAATGTTATTTTTTTCCAGAAAGGTGGGTCACTAAATGAATCACTTACCTTTCCTGGTTACAGTATCTTTGGTTGTAAACGTTAAACATTTTCTGGGTTTTGCAAAAAGAAACATTTATTATTTTTTTAAAAAAGGAACCATAAGAAGACATGATTTTAATTTTGACTGCATACAAATTCCTTCTCAAGCAGAAGGTTCTCTGTGCATGGATTCTGCATTTTTGATTTGGAAACTGTGGTGCACTGTGCTCTTGATCTAATAGGGAGGTGTCTTCGAACAGAACCAGTTTGGGTCCTGCTGGCTGTCTTCCTACTCTTTATTCAGGGAGACTGGATACAAGAGAGAAACAACAGCCATTGGGTCTTGTTGGGAAGAAAGAACACAGCTACCAGCCCTGGACCATTTTGCTACTCCTGAATAAATAAGATAGTCCTTTGCCTGCTTTTGGGGACAGCGCCTGTGGTTTGAACAGGACCGTGTGGCAGCAGCTTGCCTGCTGGCCTGTTTGGCAGAGATAAGATGCCCAGACCCACCGCTGCTATTCAGGGGTCATGAAAGCAGTTTAATTCGGTGCTTTTCCCTCTGCCCCCAACTTCATTTACATTTCTGGGACTAATGATATTCCCTTGTTCTGTCTGGAGCTGTGTATGAATTTATTTTTAATAATTTTAATAGAGCTTTCAAATTAAAATACATGCTGCTTAAGCTATTCAGAAGTGTTTCACATTTAAACAAAGAAAAGGTAGCTGCTGTGATGATCCCCTCACGCACTCCCACGCTGTGGCCTATGGACAATGCCTCGTCAGCTGTCCCCAGCCCATCTAGAGGTGTTTCCAATTCTAATCAGAAATGGAACTGTTTCAGCACAGATTATAGGTTTATGTTAGCGTTAGTGACGGAGGGATGGAAATAGATGCTTCCTCGTTATTACCATTCCAAGTAAAATAATGAGGCTGCATATTTGCAGCTAGCTGCTGAAGCCAGACGTCACTAGGGTAATTTGGATTAGTGGGAAACTGGAACATATTGTTTTAAAAGAGATTTTGAGAGCATCATCTTTGGAAACCCTATATAATGAAATGATTTTTTTCTTTTTCATTTTTACTTAAGTTGCTGTATCTGTTTGAATTTTTATTTTCATGTCAGTTGCCTCTATCAGTGTATTTCCTTGAGAATTTTGACTTCTGTTGAATGGGCTTTCTATTACATTATTCGAAATGATTTTTATTGTTCTTTGGAAGACCTGGAAGTGTTCCCATTGTTTGTATTTGGGTCATGGAGATGCCACCTCCCATAAGTTTTGTGATATGTATGAGCCAGGCCATTTCAAGGCAGGGCCAGAGGAGAGACTCTCCATTTCTGAGAAAATGCCAAGGATTAGGAAGCACAGGTTATGCAAAGATCTGTTCTTTTGGGCTTTGAAATCTGAAATGTAGAAGCTGTGGTCTCAGTGAGGAGTTTTAGAATCTGTGAAGAGGTTGGTTAGGCTCCTGTCTTTATTCTTTATTTGGGAACCCCTTCCAGCCCCAGACAGCATCCTTAAGGCAAAGATCTCCTAGAAAGCCCAAGTTCCCACTAACAGCTGCTCACGTCGGGCGGGGGTGGGATGAGGCACGGGTCCAGGCTGGGGCGTGTGGATGGCTGCCTGGCAGGACCCACAGCTCAGGCCTTGTGGAGACACAGCCCGGACCCTCCAGAGGGTGTCCCTTTTCTTTACTCTTCGGGTTCCCTGGAGATGTGAGAGGAGCTGGCCTCATTTCTTGGGGGCGCACTCATTGAGCAATCCTCTCAGGCTGCAGGGATGTTGGAGAACGAGCCTCTGGTCATAGCGTCTTCTAATTTTTTTCCTTTATTCTCCAGGCCTTTATCTTGAAAGTACCTTGTGTACCTTATGTGTGCGTTTACTTTAAAAATACTCACTTAAAAATTCAGAGACATGTAGCATCCATCCGTTTATCCATCCACGTGTCACTTGGCAAATACTGTTGAATACCTATTGGTGCCAAGCACGGTGGTGGGTGAGTGGGAGGGCATTCTTGATCCAAGAGGTTGCATTCTGGAATTCTAGTTATTTCAGCACATCAGCACTGTCTGGGACAGGGGCCATTGAGTTTTGTTGTACATAAAGCAGAATGCTGCTGTACTATGTTCTGTGAGCACCGTTGTTGATGGGCAAGGACTGAATGCAAGAACTTCTGGACCAAAAGGGGTCGGTGTGGCTCGTGCTGCTCAGCAGCTGTCCCTGGGAGCTGTGGCTTTCCACTTCTTGCTACACCATCACCAGGAGGAAGAAGGGGACAGCTTGCTGACCAACAGTCTTCCCACAGCTGTTTCTGGATGGATTCAGTGTGTACGGAGTGCTGGATCAGGTGATGGAGATACAGCAGCTCATAGGACAGGGGCAGCATACACTTGGGGCGAGTACCGTCTTTAGAACTTTATGGGTTACTTAAAATTTTAGAAAATAATTCTCCTAGTTGTAGTATAAAATCACCTAGCTTCTTCTGGTGTGTGTGGGGACTCTGAAGCCATTTGGGCAGATTCTGTTCCATGAGTAACACTTGCTCTGGTCTGACATCTAGTTAAGTGAGTAAGCTATGCCTGTTAGTCTGACCCTTGCCTGGAGCCTCCCCTTCTGGGCCTCAGTGAGAGCTGTAGGCCACTGGGGTACACTTATACCTTTCTAGGAACATCAGGGCTCTGAACCTGGTTAATGATGCCAGCTGCGTGGTATTCCTCCCTTCACGTGGAAGTCCTTGAGCAGAAACCTTAGAAGAAATGTTTGTTTTTTAAAAATAATTTAGGTTTCTGTTGTGTTGGTCTGAGAATTACGTTTTTTTATTATGCAAAAGTGCTTCCTAGCAGAGGGTTGGAAGTTTTCAGCTTGCACGTTCAGTGAGCAGTGTCTGGCGTGTTGCAGTTGAGGAGAGGAGCGGTCGGTCTCCCGCTGCTCCATCCCTGGGCCCTTGCACGCCCTGGGCTCTTGTTTCTGACATCAGGAAAGCAGCTCACTTCCAAGCATGGTTGATATGAGGACTTAATTGTATTAGGTGGCTTTTGAAAGGAAAGCAGTTTTGGAAAAAGAAGGTCTGTATGTATGAAGATACTGTGTCTGTGAATTTTGTCTGTGAAGGATTTGAAATTGCAGTGGAAGTCTTAAGTATGGTGGGGTGTCTGAGCCATCTCGCGGCATGGCTGGAGTGCTTTGTCCTGCTGTGGATGCCTGTGTGGCCTGCATGGTGGGCTAGGTATTCTTTCTGAAATGGAGGCTGTTCAGCAAGCCTCGCCTGGTCCTCCCACTGCCTGCCGCCCCACACAGCTGCACAGCCCACCGCAGGGGTCTTCCTTTGAGCTTACTCTGGACCTCCCCAACCCTAGAAAAAGTGAAAGAAAATTTTGTCCAGAGGATTTCTGGTCTGCCCCAACTTTGGTCGCTCCTTTGTGAGAGCCGCTTCAGGTGGAGATGTGGGACCTGCCTCATTTTCTCCGCTTGGAGTTTTAGTGTGTCACATGGAAGGGCCAGAGCTGCTGGGGTCTGCTGTGGTGTGAGTTACCCCTGGCCCTGAGCCCTGCCTGAGTCAAGCTGGCCACTGCTGCATGTCTCAGGCTGCCGGCCTGCCTGTCATCCACTGTGCAAATGTGTGCATGTGTATGCACATACATACCCACGTACCACACCCACCCACAACACACCACACCCACACACAACACACACACACCACATAGTCCACCACACATACTACACCACACACCATACACACATTTCACATACACACATACAACATACGTACCATACACACCACACACACACACACACCACCTGCATGTGAACTATTCAGTGAATGAAACTGAATTCTTTAATTTCCTCTTAAATTATTACTGAAAGTCCCTGGTGTCTCCCACATCCCTGGCCCAGCACATCCCCTGAGGCCCCCAACCCTTCTCTCCTTCCTCTGTGGTCACCGCCTCCTTCGAGTTTTAGTTTTCTCTGGGTTTGCCTGCAGTGTGTGTGTATGTCTTGGTCATTTGGGAGGTGGGCACCTCTGCTCCAGGAGTTCCCTCCCTCCTGGAAGGGATGGGTCCTCTGTCTCCACTGTCTCTCCTGATGCTTGGAGCCCTGGCTCACGGGGGAAGTCCTGCTTCCTCCTCCTGTGTGGGACGATTTTTCTTAGTGCTGACACCTCTCCAACTAGAGTAGGACATCCTCAGAGGCACAGACTGTGGGTTTGATTACAATGTGGTCAATAATAAATGTGTTTTGGGGGCTGGCCCGGTGGCGCACTGCTATAGTGCACCGCTTGGGAAGTG
>NW_007740015.1:29315-32590 GCF_000696425.1 Galeopterus variegatus
ATTACTGAAAGTCCCTGGTGTCTCCCACATCCCTGGCCCAGCACATCCCCTGAGGCCCCCAACCCTTCTCTCCTTCCTCTGTGGTCACCGCCTCCTCCGAGTTTTAGTTTTCTCTGGGTTTGCCTGCAGTGTGTGTGTATGTCTTGGTCATTTGGGAGGTGGGCACCTCTGCTCCAGGAGTTCTATCCCTCCTGGAAGGGATGGGTCCTCTGTCTCCACTGTCTCTCCTGATGCTTGGAGCCCTGGCTTACGGGGGAAGTCCTGCTTCCTCCTCCTGTGTGGGACGATTTTTCTTAGTGCTGACACCTCTCCAACTAGAGTAGGACATCCTCAGAGGCACAGACTGTGGGTTTGATTACAATGTGGTCAATAATAAATGTGTTTTGGGGGCTGGCCCGGTGGCGCACTGCTATAGTGCACCGCTTGGGAAGTGTGGTGGTGCTCCCGCCGAGGGTTCGGGATCCTGCATGCAGACCGGCCGCTCACTGGCTGAGCGAGGGGTGGGAGCGACACCGAGGGTTGCGGTCCCGTGGCCGGTCCCAGTCTGGTCCGGGCGCGACACTGAGGGTTGCGATCCGTTGCCGGTCAAGAAAAAAAGACAAAAAGGATAAATGTGTTTTGGTAACAGACTCAGCCAGTACACACATATTTGATAAAGTCAAAGGTGAATGCCCTTCAGCCTCCCACTCCCCATCTCCACTCCCTTCCAAGGGGAAATGGCTGCCCGTTTGTGGTGGGAGCCCCCGACCCCTTGCTGTAGGCCTTTGCGTCCTTCTCTGGGCTTGTGAGTGTGCCTGTGACACACACACACTTGTAGCCAACCGGTGTTTTCACTCAACACTAGGCCTTTAACAGCTCTCTCAGTTCATATTGATCTAATTTTTAAGAAACAATGCCTCAGAGTATTCCAACATGTGGATTCTGCCATAATTTATATAACTATTCTCTTATATATGGGCATTTAGGGTGTTTCCAGTTTTTTAAAAGATTGCTGCCATGAAAATCCTCATACAGGCATCATTTCATATATATGTGAGTCCTCCTGGAAATGGAATTGTTGGGTAAAAGGATATGCGTATTTAAGTTTTTGATAGAGAATGCTGAATTGCTTTTCTAAACAGCTTCATTGGGACTCCCCTGAAGTTTATATATAGTTTTTTAAAAATGGGAAAAAACACCAAAAAAGTAATTCACCAAATAAAAGAGGGATACTTCCTTAAGCCATGAACTGTGAAATGCGGCAGCCTGGGAAGACAAGACGGTTGATGTGGCTTCTAAGGTTTTCTATGCTGTCCCCACCCTCCCTGCCCTCTTCCCCCACCCCCCAAGAAGCAATACCAGGGAAAGAAGGCGAATGATCAGAATTCTGAGAATGTGCACTGACGCTCCTCAAGTTGGAGAGAGGGACTGTGATGGCAGGGGTTGAGAAGGATGCCCCGAGCCTGGCGGCCCTCACCAGCATCAGGAGAAACCTGTTCTCCTGCAGGGCTCCTTCCCAGGGTCTGTTTGCACTGCGTGCTGGGAGAATCCCATAGCCCCATCTTCCTGTCTACCCACTGTCTCTTTAATTGTATCCACACTTACATTTAGCCCTCCGAATATTTACTACTATGTTGTAAAAACATTAATAGACTTAGTTTTTTTTTTTGGCAGTTTTAGGTTTACAGAAGAATCGGGCAGAAAGTTCAGAGATCGCGTCTACCTCCTCACCCCTTCCTGCAGTTTCCCGTTATTAACATCTTACATTGGTGTGGTGCATTAGTTACATTTGATGAGCCAGTATTGATGCATTATTATTACTAACTAAAGTTCATACTGCACATTAGGGTTCACTGTTTGTGTTGTGCATTCTATGGGTTTTGACAAATGTATAAGGATTCAACTACTGTATTTTTGTTTTAATAGATCATTAGTTGTTTCTGTGTCTTGTTAGTTTGCTCCTGTTTGAAGAATATCCTTTTGTCATATCCTTTTGCATCTTTGCTTCCTGTGGTGTGGAGAAGGGGTAGGGTCTCCTGCTGGGTGCTGAGGGGCTGGCTGGTCTCTGGGGAGTGTCCTGTTTGCCCCCCCCAATTCTGCCCCACTCTGGTCTCAGCAGCCTTCCTTGCCACTTTCATTGGCTCCCCTCCCCCCGCACAGCTGTCCTCTGCTTAGATGCCACGATGCTGCCAGGAAGCTGCCCCAAATCAGTTCCCCCGTGAATCAGCCCCAGATGTAATGGTAACAGCAGCAATGTGTGCTGAACACTTAGGAGGCAGCAGCTCCATGTTAAGAGACTCACACTCATGGGCTGTCTCATGTATGTCTCACAACACTGTATGTGGTGCAGCACGGTTATTGCCATTCCGTGTGCCAGGGGAGTGAGGCACAGAGAGGTTAACGTGCCCAACGGCACAGAGTGGTCAGCAGCAGAGCTCGGAGTTAGCCCAGGCAGCCACCGGAGCCAACCCCTACTCTACTTTGGAATGACCAAGAGGCCAACTGGAATGGTGTGTGGCACCCAGTGAGAGCTCAAGGAAGAAGGCGTGGCCCTTTCATTAAAAAGAGCACAGGAATCTCCCTGATGTAGTTGTGGCCCCTCGTGCCCCGTCTACCTGTCCTCAGGAGAGGGGCAGGACTCTGAGACAGACTGAGGTGAAGCAGATGCCTCACTTGAGCTCCTCTTCACCAGCTTTCCCTCCTTGTTCCCCCTTGGCATGCTTATCGTTTGCGAATGTTCTGGCAAGGTGCTTTTTAAAGGAATAATACCTGAGTGGGTTTGGGTGTGTGAGGTGGGGGGTCCCTTGGGGGTATCTGCAGATCGAGGTCCAGAGGGGGAGGCATGCTGGCCCTGGTGTCACCGCGATGGGCTGAGAGCAGGGTTGGTGCGGTGCTCTGCGTGGGGCTGCTGCTGCGCGTAGCCTGTGTCCGCTGCTGTCACCTTGCCTGTGCCCATATCAGCTGGCTTCCTGTGGCCTGCAGGCCACTGTGAAAGACGCGTGGTGGATGGGATTTTAGGTGTTTCCAGCACGCGAGCCGGCCGCTCTTTTTGTTGCATCAGGAGTAGCCTGGGCGCAGGTTTCCCCCACGGTCCTGCCAGGAAGGCAGAGCCTGGCGGCAGCCCCCACTGTACTCCTGGGCTGGCCCCTTGAGACTGGAGGTGTGGGGAAGGCGTTTTCCCACCAGCTAGGTGGGTTCCCGGCCACACGGCGGGGCACCCCGAGCGCAGGAGCGTTCCTGGGTGGGCGGCCTCAGTTGCCTGCGGGGCTGGGAGGTGCTGTCGCCGGCGCCCTGAC
>NW_007740016.1:0-13746 GCF_000696425.1 Galeopterus variegatus
GAGATGCAAAGAGTACTCAGAGCCCGAATACTTGAAAGCAATGACAGGTCCAGAGGGACTACACCAAGCCAACTCCCACAAGAAAGGAGAAAGCCTTTGCCCTCTACACACTCCCTGGACTAAACAAGCCCCTATGTTCTCACAATTCCTGTGCACTAACATGTCTTACTATCACAAACTTCATTTACTGCAAGTGATGATCCATAAATCCAGAGACCTTACTATTCGAACAGAGGTGTGTCTTGCATCCATTGTACAATTGTCTCTCTCTCTTCAGTTTTATGATTGTGGTCTAAGCCATCATTATTTTTCTCTTGAAACAGCATCCTAAATTGTCTCCCTGAAGTACCTCTCGTTTGTTCAACACAAAGCACCCAGACTAATAATTATGAAACATAAGTCGGATTATGTGTTTTCCTTGCTAAAAATTCTTCCATGACTTACCATTGCACATACAAGAAAATTTCAACTCCTCAGCATGGGCACAGGACTGTGCATTACGACCCATGCCTACCTTTCCCACTTCATCTCCTACCACTGTCTGCTGACACACCATGAGTCAACAACACTGACCTCTTCTCTGTTCCTCCAATGCCCAATATTGCTTATGTCTTTAGAACTTTTGAACTTAGTGTTTATTCTTCCTGAAACCCTAGGCCCCAGAATGTCACATGTGCCTCCTTTATATCATTCAGTATAAAGTACTCACCTTCCGCTTCCACTACCCCAGTCATTTGCCACTATATCTACTAATTTTATTATCGTTATGGCACTAAGGGAATAATGAAGGGAAATTATTTTTGCCTCTCATTTATTTATTTATTTTTTACCTTTACTTAAATTTTCATTACCTCTATTCTTTATCCTTAGAACATAAGTTCCTGAGAGTTACTTTTCTGGATTGCTAGAATCTGGAAGACTGTCCAGCCCATAGTAGCTTCTTGATAAGTGTCTGATGAATGAATCTTTAGTGAACTTACAAATAAATGTCAAGCATAGATAATGTAGTGGAATCAATTATGTCCCCTCAAAACTCCCTGAAGCTTGAACTGTATCCCCCAAGTTTTATGTATTAGAAACTTAGCCCCACTGTGACTGTTAAGAGGGTAGGAAATTTTATTATTGTAATTGAAAGGTGGGGCCTTGAAGAGGTGACTGGATTGTAGGATCGTGCAGTAGTGAATGGATTAAAAATGGTGGTCAGGTACATGTTTCTGAGGGCTTTAAAAGAGGAGAGTCTGTCTTTGTCTCTCTCTCTGCTCTCTCTGCTTCCACTGTCTTGCAATGTGAGACCCCTGGACCACTGTCACCAACACCAGATGGACTTTGGACTTCCCAGCCTCAGAAACTGTAAGCAATAAATGTTGTCTTTCTTTATAAATCACCCAGTCTCAGGCAATATGTTATAGCAGCAAAAACAGACCAATAGAGATGACATGATAAAAATCTGCCCCCTCCACTATTACTGTTGCTTCATGCTGTCTCTTAGTTTCACTGAAGACCAGAAAGGTAAACCAAGCTATCGTGACTAAGGAAAATGGCAAGAAAAGACCAGTAAGCCCTCCAAAGGTGTGCAAGGCATATCTGGGTTGCTGTTGTTGCAGGAGAAATAGTTTGCTCTGCTGAAGGGCTCTAGGACCAGGTCGTGGGGCTGAGAGGTGGGATTTGGACTATAAGAACACACATTACCCATAGTTTTTACTTTGTATCCTGACTTAATAGAGCTTCACCACAAAGGTCTGCTTTGACAGGCTCTCTCAGGCATAAGATTATTTACCTTATTCACACTTCAAGCATTCCCAGTGCTTGAGTGAACATAATATTTAAATGGAGACATTAGGTCTTTCGGTAGAGTTTTTTACATCAGATATGGCTGACTTCTTCAGAATCCCTCTCTTCCATTCTTGCATCTCCACTTTTCGACTTTCTCTCTAAACTCCTCTGATTTTTGGTAATATGAATATAGTTCTAAGCCCCTAAAAAGAACAAAGTAATAATAAAAATAATAATAGTAGTAAATAAGAACTAACATTTATTGAGTATTTAGCATGTGCTAGGCACTATACTCAATGTTAAGTAAACATTATGAAGTGCTGTTGTCCGGTAATATGAATATAGTTCTAAGCCCCTAAAAAGAACAGAGTAATAATAACAATAATTATAGTAGTAAATAAGAACTAACATTTATTGAATATTTAGCATGTGCTAGGCACTATACTCAATGTTAAGTAAACATTATGAAGTGCTGTTGTCCCAGTTTTATAGATGAAGAAACCCTTATCTACTTATGCATTTCTTTCAAGAAACTGTATTTATGCCGTGATTCCTATTATCTCTACATACAGATGGTTCGTATTTTCTATCAGTTTCAGTCCCATGTATCTAACTGCCATTTTGATGTCTCTTATGAAAAGTCCCAGAGGGACCTCAAACCATCTCTTCCAGAGTTCCCTAACTGCAGGAAATAGCAACACCCATTTGTCTAGTGATCCTCGACACACAATTTCCACACTTCATCCTTAATATAACCAATCCATCATCTCCATGTATTTCTTCATCTAATCCCTCATATCCATCACCTATAACCTAGCACCTAGCATTGTTTTTATCAGCTCTACTACCCAATTCTGAATTGTTTTACTCATAGCCACTATCGCCGTCTCCACTCCAGCTGGTCTCTGCATGTCAGCCAAAGTGATTTTTTTTTAAATGCAAATCACCGTGTAGTTCTCCTAGCGTAGAACTCTTCCAGCTCCATTTAGCTTTCCTTGCTTATGTCATTTGGATCACAGAAAAGCTATCGCCTTCAAGTGCTGCCTAAATTACAGAACTGTGTGCAAATAAATACTAAATTTTGAAGTGATTTAAGATACTAAATTTTAAGATACTAAACTTTGGAGTGATTTTAAGATACTAAATTTTGGAGTGATTTTTATATAGTAAGAGGTAAACAAAATGAGGAAAAAGCAAGCACTATGAGTGAAAAGCCCAAAAGGCATATTCTGAAGTTGAAGTGGGTGGTAGAATCAGAAGCTATCCCAGCCAATATGGGTGGTCATTTTTCAGAAGTCTGGCTTGGAAGAGGAAGAGACTTGGAAACATTTACAAGACTGGTGAGAGAGAACTGAAAGAAAGAAATAGGGAAAGAAGGTTTTAAGACAAGTTTTTTGAACATTAACCATACATAACCCTTTGGACAATTTCTTACAGAAGATGCAACAAAAGGATAAAATATTTTAATCATTTTCTTTGGGCATGATTCCACGCTAAGAGTAGACAATGAAGAAAGAGGTGTAGGTTGCACATAATAGAGATATCCATGCGGATGAGCCATTTCTCAGAGCACTGTAAAAACAGATAGACACAAAGTGTAGAGTCAGTGTGTAACGACATTATGCACACATTTAATAGTATTTTAAAGTAATTTATTCACATTAAGTAAACTATATTCTGAAAATATTGTTCTAAATTATACTAGTGAAATTAAAACGTGAAATAGTTATGAATGGGCATGGATTTCAAATCATAAACTTAATTGTGCACAGAATATAACTTTATTTTCTGCAGCTGAAATTAAGTTTCTGTTTTGAGCCCCCTTTCCCCAAGAGAGAAGAATTCAAACACTTTCAGTTTAGACTCTTGTCCTACCCCTTATGCCAGGCTATGCCAGGGTCCTTACAGGATTATATAGTGTCAGTTTCTGGAAATTACTGGCAGTTGGCCCTTGTTTTCTTCTATCCTAAGTCTGCTAATCCTCCTTGTTCCCCACTGGACTTTGGATTTCATTCCATGTAGGTGTGTGCTAAATAAGCCTGGTATGAATGAAAGTCCTCCTCTTGTCCCTCAATTTTCTATAACATATATGACATCTTTTACAAATCTGCACAACGTTCTGTTATGCAGCTTGATACTCTGAAACACATGATGACTTTAGAAGGCTATTTAAAGGCTTTTTCTTGACATAGTAGGCAGATATTTATTTTTGATTTGTATCATCCAGACTATATGGGAACTATGAGGAATTTTTAACTTCCAAAGTGCACCACTGAGGCTCTTATGCAAGTCCTCTCTCTGTGTGTTTCCCAAACCATCTGAACTTTCTAGCACTTAATGTGTTAAAACTCTGTCTGGACAAAACATAGACAAGGCACAAGACTTCTTTATGGAGACTGAGCCACCATAATGTCTTTTCTTTTATCTCTCATTCTCTATTCCTTATTCTTTGCCTAGTTAAGAGAATTTAATCTAGCCTCTAAAGTGGTAATCTAATATATCATGTATTTTGCAAATGTTTTATTTATAGCATAAATTTTATGTGTTAGGCCCTTCAGAGCTTATATTTTTGAAACTAAAAATCACATATTTCTACAGCAGAAAAGCTTAGGATAAACAGGATGAAGGGCAAAGAACAAAAAAGAAATCCTGGAGAACACAACTCTCAATTAATAGTTAATTATCATTAAGCTTCTGTAATATTTTATGTACTTTTCCATCTACTTATCATAGGGTTTTAATGCTTTAGTTCTCCTTTTCTGGCTAAAATTTCTTCTCGGTAAAGGGCCTGAGCTATAAGTATTCAAAAGTATTCTTATTAATAAAGATGGGTACTGATGCTGAAAGGAGGGAGACTTTTGATATTAGTATATAAAGAATCAGCCTATCAAAAAGCTATCTACTCTTGAGGCAGAATGGTCTTCAGATTCATATTATGCCATTTCATTAGCTGTGTAACTCTGAGCACACCACGTAAACTCTCTGAGCTCATCGATTTATCTGCAAAAAAAGGAATAATCGTAGTACCCTCCTCTTAACAATGTTGAAGGGATACATTCGAAATATAACTGAGACATTCATCATAGGGACATGAGTAGAGTAAGCTCCCAGTGGATGTTAGCTCTTGTGCCTATTGCATCAAGAGAGGAGAATGAAGGCACCTCACAAAGAGTTTTGACTTGCAAGATGTGTCTATTGCCTCCACAGAGCTCTGCTAAGCAGAAGTGAAGGGAGTTAGTCTCCTCTGTATCACACTTATGGGTGGAATCATGGTATCCTGCCTATTCTTTCCACCCTTCTGGGAGAGAAGAAAACAGCACTTCCAATTAAAGCACACCAGGAGTGTCATAAACCAAACGTAATCACCAAAGTTGGTAATATATCAGGAAACTCAGAAAAGAGAGAAAAAGAGAGAAAGATATAAAATTCTATTACAGAGAAACTATAAAGCAGATATTGATTTAATTTATTTTAATTCAGTTAAAAATTAGTGTTTGCCTATTGTGTATCAATCACCTTGATGCATTCTATAATACAGAAAGACAGAAGAAAACATGTATGCTATGCAAAAGCTTTACAGTCTTGAGAGTGATAACGCATGTTCATTTAACTCTGTAATAATGATGATATTAATAAGTAGTTTCATGGAGCACTTACTATGTATAAAGTACTATTGTAAGCCCTTTGCTAGTTTTCTTTTATCTAAGTTTCACAAAATACCTTTGAAAAAGGAATATTTTTTTTTATTTTGCATACAATAAAACTGAAGCACTGGATGCTTATATAACTAGCTTAGGATTCATTTAGCTATTAAGTGGAAAAACTGAGATTTGAGCAGAGGCATTCTGATCCTAGAGCATTCTCTCTTTAACAGTATACTGTGCTGCTGATTTTCTGATTGATCTAAACAAAAACTAAAAGCAAATATAAATACATTTTGAATGTTTGTAATACATAATACAGAGAAGAAAAAGTTACCATCCAGATGTGAGTTTCAAGAAGGTCATTGAAATATTTCCACTTGAGGAGGGCTTTAAAAGAAGAATAGGAAAACAGATTAAAAAATCTCAGTAGGAGTATTCTAGATAGGGAAGTCACTAGATGAGCAAGGTAACAAAAGTGGGAAAAAATACGGGATATTAGGAGAAAAATGAAGTTTCCACTTTAGAAAGAGTCTAACTTGGACAGGGACATAGTAGGAGAAGAGTTTGCAGACAAATGGGAACATGGAAGATCCATGTCTGAAGATGTGTTTTCTATAGCTAGTGGGTGGTGGATTGTGGCTTACACATAGGACATGTCAAATGTAGAAGGAAGAGAATTGCTTAAATCTTTACCTTCTTACTCCCTAGCTATTATTTATTCTCCTAGACAGAGGGGATGATAAAAAAGTAACAATATCACATTTTTTTAAAGTAGAAGAACTTCTTCTTAGTATGCAATTTCTTGTAGAAATATCATGAAATTATAAAAAAAGGTAGCACTACACTATTTGAAAAAAAATGGGAGAAGGCATAAATCTACCCATCTGGCTACTCTTCCTCCTCCTGTTCCATCTCTGAATACTACAGCCCTGAGGATCACACTGGAAAAGTATCATAGTTAACCTGTGGCCAGGATGTCACCAAGAAGCATCTATAATATAAGAGTCTTGATAAGTTTATCCCTTCTTATGTTTATTCTCTCTCCTCTTCTTCTCTTTTGTCCTTCCTTTTACTTCATCTGTTATACTCATATATACTTTTCTTTCTTTCTTTTTCCTTTTATTTTTCTACTCAAGCTGGTCACTGTGGGTTATAATCACCTAATTACTTGTTTATTCTCTCTCCTCTTCTTCTCTTTTGTCCTTCCTTTTACTTCATCTGTTATACTCATATATACTTTTCTTTCTTTTCTTTTTCCTTTTATTTTTCTACTCAAGCTGGTCACTGTGGGTTATAATCACCTAATTACAATTGTAGGCAAAAACTATTTGGAAAAGTTCCTGACTCATTGGTCTCTTGGTGTTAGCTGCACATCGTTAAGTGCTACTGATATTAAATTAGAAGAGAGATTTTTCCTATAATGTGCTCAGTTCTTCCAGTGTAAAAGTGTCATCTCAGCATAAATATTGATGACCTTACAGAGGAGGCCAATGATGTCAGTCAAGCCTAAAAGATTTGATTCCCCCTAGATCAGATTTGTATAGATAGGATGGAGTTGTCACATTAAATTAGAACCTTTGTAACTGATTTTATTTGGCCACTCCATGTAAAAATGATCTTAATGACATTTATTCACTCATTAAACTTACATTTGCTGGGGGCTCATCTTGGGTAAGAATTTGAGAGGGCACCAGAGCATAATGATATATTATTTTAGGTGTCCCCTAACTTTCAGGATCTGACCTTGGAAAGCTCAGCTATCTCTGTTATATACATAGTGGGAGAAAAAGGATCACAGTACAGTACTTCAAAATCAATCGGTATTGGTAACTGCAGCAATTTTAAAGATCTGGAGAGACTGTATGAGCTTAATATGGCAGCTTCAATTCATATTTAATTTGAAGATAGACCATGTAAACTACACTAACAGGCTTCCCTTGTTGGGTTTATTTTTCTGGAATACATAAAAATGTGGATTGAATACCGACTTACCTGTGAGTGATGTTGTACAAAATACCTGAAATTTCTAAACACTTTATAATGACTAAAATTCTACATAATCAAACACTGTTAATATTAAGCATTTTATATAGAATCATTCAACATTACTGTAAATATTTAGACATCAAAGAAAGAGTATAAAGTAAGTAAATTGGCTTTTCACATTTTTCAATCAGAAAATAATTTCTCAACCTCTGAATTCTGCGGCAGGATCCAATTTAAAGAATTATAATAGTCTTTGAACCAAGATGAGTGGGTAATTAGAACATTCAGGTTTCTAAGAAAGAAAAGAAACTAGTTCTGCACAACGCAATTATATAATTTGTCGTTATCTTTGAGAAGGATAACAGGTTGTTTTTAAAAAGATTATTGTCATTTCGAATTGCTATTGGGACTGATTCAAGTAAGAGCTTCCTGGTGTTACGAAATCAGAAAGCTGAATGGAATTCATCTCTGTAATTGCACCAAAGATACATATTGAGAACATGTATCTTCAAATATAAGAGAATATATTATAAATATAATTCAAATATAAGGTAAAAATAATTCAAATATAAGAGAATATGTTTATTCCCATAAATAAAGTAAAAATTCCAATGTACCAGATGAATATTCATGTTAATTAACTTTTTTTCCTGCTGCGTTTTGTTTTGTGTTGTCTTGTAGCTATTACTTTGAATGAACTAAGGAAATAGATCTCCCTTATTTTCCCACCAACAACCCAATACTGTCACTGGAACTATCGTATAAAAACTTGATTTCTTTTGCCATTCGGTTATCAAGCAATGGGCTGAATCTCATATGTTAGTGTCTATGTCCATGTAAGCTGCTATCACAAATACATTCAACTGGGTAGCTTTTAAACAACAGAAATTTATTTCTCACAGTCTGGAGCCTGGGAGGCTAAGATCATGATGCCAGCATGATCTGGTTCTGCTGATGTCTGCTTCCTGATTCACAGATGGTGCCTTCTCATTGTGTCCTCACAGTGGAAGGGGCAAACAAGCTCCCTCTTGCCTTTTTTGTAAGGGCATTAGTAGCATTCATGAGAGTGGAACTCTCATGATTTATCACTTCCTAAAGGCCCCCTGCTGAATATGAGGTTTTAACATATGAATTTTGGGGGGACACAAACATTCATACCTTAGCAGTCAGGCATGAAAGAAAACATGGAATATTATTAATGCAATCCAATAAGATAAAAGATGATGATAAATATCTATGAATCAGTGGGTCATTGTAATAATCAAAATTCTTGATCAACCCACAAATGGGCCCCTGACATTTAGCGGACAGGTTCAATGAACACGTCAAGATAATGTTAGGAGGTCCTTTTCCTTAGATGGTAGACATAAACTATATATTGTGTATGGAATTGACTTGAATGAAAGATGCCAGCAGCCTCTTTTAGAATAATTTCGCATAGAAAATGTACTTTATAAAACAAACACAGATGTTGCCCACAGGGCATGTCACATATTGCTATTTCCTTCTTGGCTTCATTATCAGGATTTCATACTAGAATCTTTTGCCTATATTTCTAAGTACTCTAAAATAGTTAACATTTCAAATGGTGTTTCTAGAAAAGCTTTAATAAAGTCTGAGAATTTACTTTGCACAACAAGTGTACGTGATTTAGAATAATTAAGTTCGAGTTCTGATTCTGCCTTTTTCTATGTCTATGGCCTTGGGCAAATCAGTTACACATCCAGAGTACTTGTTTTATTCTCTCTCTCTCCCTCCCTCCCTCCCTCCCTCCCTCCATAGCAAAGGAAACAATAAACAGAATGAAAAGATCCTTGGGCAAATCAGTTACACATCCAGAGTACTTGTTTTATTCTCTCTCTCTCCCTCCCTCCCTCCCTCCCTCCCTCCCTCCATAGCAAAGGAAACAATAAACAGAATGAAAAGATGAAAAGGCAGCCCATGGAATCGGAAAGCATGAAAAGGCAGCCCATGGAATCGGAAAGCATATTTGCAAACCATATATCATATAAGAGGTTAATTTCCAAAATATACTGATATTTTTCAAGCTAAGACAGAGTTCTGACCTGATAAACCCGTCATACATTGAGAATATTATAAGTCTAAAATGCATTTAATATGCTTAACTTATAGAACATCATAGCTTAGCCTATCCTACCTTAAATGTGCTTGCAACATTTATATTGGCCCACGATTGGTCAAAATTCCCTAACACAAAGTCTATTTTATAATAAAGTGTTGAATATTGCATGTAATTCATCAAATACTTTACTGAAAGTAAAAAACATAATGGTTGCTTGGTACTGGAAGTATGTGAGGTTTCTACATAATGACTATCACTTTCACTCCAGAGAAAGTCATAAAATCGTAAGTCAAACCATCATAAGTCAGGAACCCTCTGTATAAGTAACTCTTATAACTCAATAGCTAAAGAACAAGTAACCCAATTGAAAAATGGTATAAAGACTTGACTAGATATTTCTACAAAGGAGATGTATAAATGGCTAACAGGTATATGAAAAGATGCTCACTGTCACTAATCATCAGGAAAATGCAGATTAAAACCACAGTGAAACATCACCTCATGACTTTTAGGATGGCTAGTATGAAAAAAACAGGTGTTGATGAGAACGTGGAGAAATTGGCACTTTGCACACTTTTGGTGGGAATGCAAAATGGTGCAGCTGCTATGGAATATAGTATGAATATTCCTCAAAAAATTAAAAATAGAACTATCATGTGATCGAGCAATCCAAATTCTAGGTGTTTATGCAAACGAATAGAAATCAGGATCTCAAAAATATATAATCACTTCAGTATTGTTACAGCACTATTTACAATAGCCAAGATGTGAAAACAATCTAAACGTCTATGGATAGATAAATAGATAAAGAAAATGTGGTACATACATACAATGGAATATTATTCAGCCTTAAAATAGAAGGAAATCCTGCTATGTGCAACAACATGGATGAACCCAGAGGATATTGTACTCAGTGGAATAAACCGGTAACAAAAGGAAAAACATTGAAAGGGTCCAAATCTAAGATAGTCAAACTCATAGAAGCAGAGAGAAAAAAAGGTGTTTCCTAGGGGAAGAGGGGAGGAGAAATGAGTTGCATATCAAAGGGTAAAATGCAGGATGATAATGTTCTAGAGATCTGCTATAAAACATTTTACCTAGAGTTAACAATACTGTTCTGTATGCCTAAAAATTAATAAGAAGGTAGATCTCATGTTAAGTATTCTTGCCACAGTAAAATAAAATTGAAAAAATAAAGGAAATGTGAATAATGCATACACTACTTGGTTTATGAGATTATGAGGTACATCAACAAAAAAAAGATAAGTATTCAGAAAATTGTAAAACACCAGGGAAAAATTTGAACTTAAATTTGACAATATAGTTTTGTTGCCAAGATTCGTGAGCTTTGGACTCCGATGAACCTGAGTCGGACTGCCAGGCTCTGCATAGTAGTAGACGTAAGACAGCTCACTATCTCTGAGCTTCAGTTTCTTTATCTATAAAGTGGGATAAGTAGTATCTACATTACTGCGCTAATCTGACAGTTAAGTAACAATGTGTGCAAAGCTTTTAACAAAATGTAAGAGATATAAAAAGTCCTTGTAAATGGCATTTTTTTCTCTAATTATATTAGTGTTATTGTTATTTTACCATGGAAGGCAGAATAACCAAGGCTCTATCTTTAAAATGTCAAGTGACAAATTAAAAAAGAATCCTAATTTTGCTGAATTTATATTTCTCATTAGAGAAAAAGAGGGAGATTAAAATATTCTACATTCAAGTTTAAATTAGTTGAGCTCTGTTGGGCACCCTGCTTGAGGAGCTCAGATCGGGATTCTGTGAATATTTCAAAAAGACCTTGACTGCATTTTCTTTTCTTTTTTTTTTCTATTAAATTGTTCTTTCTTAATGGCCAATGAGCTATTTATAAGATTCCATGTTGTCTTTTATTCTGGGATGGTTAAAATCCCCATTTTATAATGGAATATTATTGGAAAATAAGAGCTGAGAACGTAATTTTGGGTGTTCTCCAGATGCTGGTTGTTGAGGGAGTGGCACCTGTTTTGGAACACC
Organism: Galeopterus variegatus; assembly: GCF_000696425.1. Classification (NCBI taxonomy): domain Eukaryota; kingdom Metazoa; phylum Chordata; class Mammalia; order Dermoptera; family Cynocephalidae; genus Galeopterus; species Galeopterus variegatus. Next base: position 11,503 of record NW_007740016.1, read on the forward strand.
TTGGACCAGAGCATGGTGCTTTCAAACACGGATGGGCAGATTCACATTTATAGCACCCAATAAAAAAGTAATGATTACTTGACTAAACCCCTTTGAGGAAAAACAATTTGAAATTGCACATGAAAATAATATCTATAGGCTTATCATTCTAGTTGCCTATTAAAGAAGGTACGTGATTATGCCTGACTGGAAGAGAACTTGGAAATATGATCCAATGTGAAGAGCAGCTTAATATCTCTCTCTATAAATGCAAGAAGGTAGAATTTGTTTTATTTTCTCCTGTTCACCCTGTCTCCTATCTCTCCCTCCTTCCTGAGTCCCGATTCAAATTGAAGTTAGGATTACTTACTGAAAGAGATCTTTATTTATTTATTTTTTTGTCTTTTTCCGTGTCCGGCAACAGATCGCAACCCTCAGTGTCGCCCCCGCATTGGACCGGGACCGGCAACGGGATCGCAGCCCTCGGTGTTGCTCCCGCGCCTCGCTCAGCCAGTGAGCGGGGAACCGGTCTGTATGTGGGATCCGAACCCTCGGCGGGAGCGCCGCCGTGCTTCCCAAGCGGCGCACTATAGCAGCGCGCCATCGGGCCGGCCCTGAAAGAGATCTTTATTAATCTAACTAAAGTAGAAAACTTAGATAAGTAAACAAACCAGAAACTCTTTATTTTTATACATTTTATATGACGTATAAAATAGTTATTATATAAACATGTATATGCATATAAAATATATTTAACAGGAGCTTGATGTTGGTGCTGTCTTGTTTGTAGAAAATCATCTCTATTACCAGGACAGTGCTTCATCATTCCTCCCATCCTCTAGCTTCAGCCCTCATATGCTGCCCATCTCCACCCAGGACCTGAGCAGACAAGCTTGTGCTGGTGGTCAATACAGGAAGATGTAGTGACTTGTGTGTAAGCAGTGGAAATCTCTCTGAAATCAACCACAGGGTCTTTACCTAGGTAGCCTGAGAGTGGAAGACCAGTCTCCTGCACCCCTTTGAGGCACCTGGGAAGGTGTGTGGAGTAAAAAGGCTATTTCTGAATTCTGCCTCCAAGATAGATCTCTTTGTTTTAGAATATGTCATTTGAACTCGAAGTGCCAGATTTATATACATTTTGTAGATTCCATATGGTTCTTGACAAGCTAATAGTAATAATTGGTCATAGTAAAGGGAATAGACTTTGGATTTAGCCTTGTAAAATTTTCTGTTTTGAAGTCGTATTTGATGAATTATATTTCCTGTTCTCATGTTAAAGAAAGTGTAAATTATCTGATTGTGGAGTTCCCTGAGACTCCGAAAGTCAGGCTGAGCTCATTTTCACAATCTTCCTCTGAGGCTTCAAGAGGCTCAGACAATGGGTCGCATCCTGGTCAAACCTTATTGTTACAATTTAGTCCTCGATCAAAATGGTTATTATAACTTCTTTTTCTCAATGAAATATTTTATTTACATTCCAACTTTTTAATACGATTTAATTTTTTAAAGGGTTGTTTTAAAAAAGGAAAATAATTTATACCAAACTCTGTAGAAAATATTTCAATTTAAAGACCTAATGTGATGATTATGAAATGAACATTAAAAGGAATAAAAAGTATACAGTAGACAAAAGATAATTCAGCAACATTAACACAAGGGGAAAATAAAAAGTCTTGGCATATCTTGATGTTTAATAGGAGCCAGGAATTCTGATAGGCACTTTGTAGATATTTCACCTGAGTCATTTTAAGTCTGAGTGAAACCCAATGTCAAGTGTAAGGTCAAGCACATGATGGATTGTAAAGCTAAAATTCAAACTCTAAATTTGAATCTGGCTGCAAATGCACTACACTTTACGCTGATATCAATCACTTTTCTAGAAAATTTAAATATAAGCAATAATACATCTGACACTAAGCTCAGTAAACCTTATACAATCACATCTCTTAATAAAAATGAGCTTAATTTTATTTCTGATATCTCTTTGATGACAAACTTTTATTTCTTCTTGATGATAATATTTTAATAATTACTACTACTTCCACTCTCTTGCTGCTCATAGGAAATGTGTGACTCTGGCTTTGGTCTATCTAATTCTCACTTGAAATCTCCTTGGAAAAAATTCCATGAGTAGCAAATTTATTGTCAATGTATTCATAATTTGTTTCCCCTTGAGTAATTTGCAATAGTAGACAACATGCTGAAATAACAGGTTTTAGGGACTGATGGTCAGATACCAAGGCTCAAAAAGAAGAGTTACAAGAA
>NW_007740016.1:13903-16848 GCF_000696425.1 Galeopterus variegatus
GAAAAATTCCATGAGTAGCAAATTTATTGTCAATGTATTCATAATTTGTTTCCCCTTGAGTAATTTGCAATAGTAGACAACATGCTAAAATAACAGGTTTTAGGGACTGATGGTCAGATACCAAGGCTCAAAAAGAAGAGTTACAAGAAAGGAAAAATTAGTTTATGGAAGAAAATAAGCTATTGAGAATCTTTATCAAAGATGAGAATTTCACCCGAGAATTAATATTGTTTATGGAATTGAGAATTTAGAACAATAACTTTTATATTATATTCATTGAGACTATTTATAAAATGTGCTGCTATTTAGCATTCTTCTTAAAAACTACTTTTATTCAACTGCATTTCTATATTTTAATAAACTTTATCTCATTTATCTCTGGTATCATCACATATATAATCATATTTATTTATTTTCTGCTTTTAAATTTGCTTTCCACACACGAACTTTCAAGTATTTTTAGAAACATAGTGTATGCTCTTTTTTAAAAAAAAATTTAGACTCTTTTTAAAGCTACAGCATCTACAATACTTACTTGAATTTTTTAATAATATAGCTACAAAAAAGCTCATGTAACATTTTAGGCATATTTTCATTTTAATTTCTGAAAAAAACTTTCCCATAAAATTTGTTTAACTAACCTATAATAACCTATTGAAGTTAGACCAATTTAACACTTAATTGAGAGCTAGCTGAATTTTATATATTTCTCTTTTGTTTATTCAAGAATTAAAAGATTTATTGAGGGTCTGCTATCTATTTGTTATCAGAGATAGCAATGTAAGCAAATTGACATATCCCCTCCATTCTTAGAGCTTATGGTCTAGTGATAATATAGGTGCAAACCAATCTAATCAGAAAATGATTTAATTATGAGCTGCAATAAGCATATAGAGCTCTGAGAATATTAAGCAATGAAACATGACAATATGACACATCAAAAAAATTCTACGAAAAAATAAAATTTTTGCTCAATGATACGTAAGTATAAATTTAGATATGACTATAGGGTCAGTAACACTTCCACTTCTGGCTATAATGGACCAGCTTTTAGAAAAGAAACTCTCTTGCCAAGAATAACTAGAAAAACTGGTTGAAATATCAAAATGAGACACATAAAACAAAACTAAAAGAGACAAAACAACAACAACCAAAAATATTCTTTTGGAAGTATCAGGAAGCTAATAAGGCAGCCAGAAATTGTGGGATCATGATCTCAGAGAAATAAAAAAATGCACTGAGGGGAAGCTGACATTTAGTGTCACTTCCCCCTGTAAGTTATTTGCTGATTTATAAATGGTCTGATCCCTAGAGATTGAAAACCCAAACAAACCTCTCTGAAACCAAAGAATGCTAGGAAAATAAAAACTGGATTGCAGGGCTTTTCAGGAAGGATAGACCCTTATTTGTCCCAGGATTTCAAAAAAGAACACTGAAGTATTAACCCCCTAGGGGTGAGGTATAAAAGAACCAGACAAGATACCAGTAACCCATCACCTCCTTCTGAGACTGGATTAAGGTGTAAAGTGATCTGCCCTTAATCTAACTCTTTATCAAAAGCAAAATTAAATCTTCTATGGAAAAGTTACCATCATATAGAGAATCTATAATATCCAGCAGAATTTATAGCATTCAGTCAAAAATGATAAAGAAATAAGACCAAGAGGAAACAGGCCCCTAGGTGATTCAGCCTCAAAAGTATCAGACACTCTTTAAATTAACTATGATTAATATGTTTAAGAAAACAGGTGACAAAATAGAAACATTAACCACAGATCAGGCTAAGGAAACAATAATGTGATGGAAAATCTTGAATTAAGTAATGTAAAAATTATCAATAAGATTGCAATAAATGGGTTTAGTAAAAAATTAGACACAACACTTGGGTAGTTTAGTAGACTGGAATATGTCAACATAAAGTGTAGAGATTAAACCATAGAAATACAAATGGATAAAAAAAAATATTGAAAACAGACATCGAACAAAAACTTTCATCTGAAATAAATGAAGAACTTCTACAAATCCAAATGAATACGAAAGAAAATTCAGAAGAAAACTGGACAGAAACCAACTGGAAAGCAATATGAATATTTTCATGTTTCAGAAAGTGAGTGATTTCCAAGCAAAGAAAATTACAACTTGAGCTAATGAGCAGACCTTGAAAATTACACAGTAGTAGAATGGACAGTGAGAGCTCCAGAGAGATTTAAGTGCCTGGAGGTATTTCCAGCTAAAATCTGGTGCCGTAGTAATATAGCTTGTTTTATCTCTCTCCACAAACATTTATTTGTATTTCAAAAGATACCTCTCCTTTCTTTTCTCAAAGAGAATTTGTTTATATTAGGGAGATAGATTCTTCTTATTTCTCAGAAGGGGAGGGTGGCAGCTCCATTGAATACACGTAAATTCTTAGGTTCCTAATTTCGGGGGTCCTTTCCTGTGATGTAAGAAAACCCCCTTTGTTGCAGAAACAGGACTACCCATCTGGCTGTCTATGCACTGCCCCTGAAGAGGGCGTAGAAGAGGGCATGGAGTTCTTGTGCAGTTATTGCTATAAGTAATATTAATCTGGCTCTCCTCCCAAAACCTCTATTTGCTTTCAGAATAATATGAATAAATATAGACATTAAAACTTACCAAAATCTCCTTCAAGAATGCTATTGATAAGGAAGAATGTCCAAATAGCTGATAGACATATGAAAATGTTCTCAACCTCATTAATTATATGGAAATGCAACTTAAAATCTCAAAGAAAAATCACTATCTAGCCACCAACACGGTTAAAATGAAAAAGACCAGTGATACCAAGTACAGTGAGGTGGAGTTATAGAATAATTTGAAACACCCAGAAAACTGCTGATAGACACGAAAATTAGGATGACCACTTTGGAAAGCTCTTTGGCAGTATCTAGTAAAGTTAAACATAGGTATATCTTATGAAGCTC
>NW_007740016.1:17288-19803 GCF_000696425.1 Galeopterus variegatus
GTTACTAGTAGAGAATACAAGGGTGCTTGCAATCTTCTACATATTTATTAACCTAATTGTACTGTTGTGTTTATTCTGTAAAAATCAGTACAGCACATGTAATCTCTGTGCTTTATGTATATTAGTTATACTCCATTTTATTTTTTATTTATTTTTTTTTTTTGTCCTTTTTTGTGACCGCACTCAGCCAGTGAGCATACCGGCCATCCCTATATAAGATCCGAACCCGCGGCGGGGCGCAGCGCTCCCAGCGCCACACTCTCCCGAGTGAGCCATGGGGTCAGCCCTATACTCCATTTTATAAAAACAGTTAATTTAAGGTCAGTGAAATTTGGAATATCAAAATTTTACATTTTAGATAAAAAATAGTTTAATGTTAGGTTTATATTATTTTACCTCATTTTTACTGAAAGGAAAATCAAAGTTTTTCCAACTTCCTGATTTTTAATAGGCTTTGACATATAAAATATGTCCCGAAGATAAAATGCTTCATTTGAAATATTTTTTGACTTAATTCGTAGCCAGTTTGTGCCAATTTGATCTCCAACTTTTGGTATGTGGAGAAGATGAAGACTTATCAAGTGTTTTCTAGAGGCAGAGAAAGGGTCAGAATAGCAAATAGCCTTTGGATTACAAATCCCATGGTCTATTTTTATTTTATCCTTAGAGAACTGCTACAACCGATTTCCTGGTATATTCTCTTCTTGAGAATAAATATTAATTTACAGCAGAAGTTATACTTCTATATAATTCACAGATGTTAAATTCAACTGTGAGAAGATGGATGTCATAGTCTACTTGGACTGCTATAACAGAAATATCATCAGCTGTCTGGCTTAAATAATAAAAAACATACTTCTCATAGTTCCGGAAGCTGGGAAGTCCAAGATCAAGGCACCTGTAGATTCACTGTCTTGTGAGCGCCTGCTTTCTGTTTCAAAGACGGCTCTTTTCTTGCTATGTCTTCACATGGCAGAAAGGACACGGAAGATCTCTGTGATCTTTTTTATAAGGACTCTCATCTCATTAATGAGGGCTCTTCCCTCATGACCTAATCACTACCCGAAGGCCCCACCTCCAAGTAGCAGCACACTGGGGATTAAGTTTCAACATATACATTTTGCTGGGGGAGGGGGAGTACAAACATTCAGTCTATAGCAATCAAATTATTATAAACATAATTGGATCACTTAAATGAGTTGATTATCTCATATTATATCTATTGACCTGTCCCAAATCTTTCTGCTAATAAGGAGCAGAACCAGAATTCTAGCCCGGCCTGTCCAAATCAGAAGCCCATATAATTCTCACTTTGTTGCCTCCAAACCAACATAATTTTAATTACAAAACTTGTCAATTTGAAATGGAAAAATCTTCATTCATAGGCTGTTAACAATAGTGTGTTTCATTTTAGGATAGGTTAGAGATCCTAATAGTTTGTATTAAAATGGATATATAAGAATAGCCTCTACTTCTATAACTAGAGATATGCTACAAGGTGTATGCTATGTAGTGTTTGGGAAAAACATCAGTGAAAATCTCACAAAAACTGTCTTCTTAGTCACATAAAAATGCCAGCAAAACAGAGAGTTTATCATTACTAGTACTCTTCTTAAGTAATGTATGCATGTTAACCTAGGACCTTTTACTTTAATAAATATACATATAAGCATAAAGGAGAATGAATAACATAGACATTTCCTGCTTGAGGCACCTTATGTAGCTCTTTTTGATACGCATTTCTTCCCTAAATCCATGAGAGAGTAACTCATTTCAACCAGAGCAAGGTTGTGATTGGTTTTCATGAAGATAAGGCAGGATTTATAATTAAATTTCACTAGGGACCTACCATTTTGCCCCAGGGGAAAAATTAAAAGGCTGACAATCCTACCCTAAGAATATAATAATAGGGTCAGAACACAAATTTCTTCTTGCCAGAATGGTAATCAGAGGTTCTTCATTGGAGCTAGGGTGATGACATTTTCTTTTCCAAATACCACCAATCTCTTAGGAATGTCAGCTTCTGTTCTCAGTATCCTCTGAGTCATTAAAGCTCTGGCTTTATGGAAAACATCTGAAAGCAGAGAAAGTGGTAATAAGTGGCTATTGTTTTGATTTTTCCAACCCATAAAGATGCGAGGCAGGAAGCATACTTTCAACACTGCCCTCAACTTAAACTGAGAAAAAATTGCATGTAGTGATAGGTCTCAGTAACAGACTAAGGCTCTTGGCTCAGAAAGTGTAGGTCCAAATGAACATGTGAACACGTAGGGAAAAACATAATCCAGAATAGAGACACTTTCCTCCACTGACTGAAGTCTTTCATCTATTTCTTAGAGTAGTATAGAAAATCTAGAAATTAATATCTAGATTTTTATTTTTCCTTTTTTTTGTGTCCGGCAATGGATCACAACCCTCAGTGTCGCGCCCGTACTGGACCGGGACCGGCAACGAGATCGCAGCCCTCAGTGTTGCACCCGTACCTCGCTCAGCCAGTGAGCGGGAACCGGTCTGT
>NW_007740016.1:21112-21458 GCF_000696425.1 Galeopterus variegatus
TTGAATATCAGTTTTAAGGAAGAAAATTTGCCCTTCTCCCTTCATGCTATGAATTTGACATAAAAGATTTGTGGAAAACCTTAAGAAGCTATGGTAATTGATGCCACAAAAACTCGTAAATTGCACAGAATTACTACAAATTTCAAATAAAATATGGCCTAACAATTTATGTGAAAACTCTATTTTATATGATTAATTATGCTAATTTTAATCTTTACATGCTATTTTTTAAGGTAGGAAGCATCTTTAATTAAAAACACTCCAAAATATAATGTATGTTAAACATTGTAGACTCAATATACTATTATTGTAATGTTATAATTGAGACTAATATATAAAATATATG
>NW_007740016.1:25971-32588 GCF_000696425.1 Galeopterus variegatus
TTTAAGATTCTCTCTTTGTCTTTGAGTTTTGCCAATTTGACTAGAACATGTCTTGGAGAAGCCCTTTTTGGGTTGAATAAATTTGGAGATCGTTGAGCTTCCTGGATCTGAAGATCTGTGATTTTTTCTATGCCTGGGACATTTTCTGCTACTATTTTGTTGAATATGTTTTCAATACAATCTCCTTTTTCCTCCCCTTCTGGAATACCCATGACTCGGATATTTGAGTGCTTAAGGTTTTCTGATATCTCTCTCAGATTTTCTTCAATGTCTTTGGTTCTTTTTTCTGTTTTCTAGTCTGCTTGTATTATTTCATACAGCTGATCTTCAAGTTCAGAGGTTCTCTCTTCAACTTCTGCAAACCTGCTGGTTAAACTCTCCATTGTGTTTTTTATTTCACTGAATAACTTCTTCAGTTCGGCAAGTTCTGCGAGGTTTTTTTTAAGGACATTGATTTCCTTGTACATTTCCTCTTTCAGGTCTTCTATACATTTCCTCATTTCATCATGCTGTCTAGCTGAGTTTTCTTGTATCTCATTCAGTTTCTTTAGAATTATCACTCGAAATTCCTTGTCATTCATTTCAAGGGCTTCTTGTTCTATAGGATCTAGAGTTTGAGATTTATTAACTTTTGGTGGTGTACTTTCTTGGTTTTTTGTATTTCTGGTATCTTTTTTTTTTGATGTTTATTCATTTTGGCAGGGAGTTTCACAGTGCACAGGTTTGACCCAATTGACTAACTAAGGTGTGGCTGTGTTTGTCAGTTTGGTATGGCTACCACTGTGACTGCTCTGTTGGCCTCTAGTATCTTGTGTGTGTGGTTGCCTCGGGTCTTGGGCCTCTCCGGGGAGCCTCCTCTCTGGTCAGCTAGGGCTCTGCTGGGCTGCTGGATCACGGGACGGTACCGCAGGGTGTGTGGTCTCTTTCAAGCTTCCACTTCCTGTGTAGAACTTCTCTCTGTTCTGTGCACTCTGGCCCTGGCTGCTGGATCACGCAGTGGCAGCCCCACAGGGTGTGTGTTTTCTGCCGAGTCTCCGCCTCCCTATCTGGACGTCTGCCCACTCTGTGCTCACTAGGTGTAGCTGTTGGACCTTGCAGAGGCAGCCCGCAGGGTGTGTGTTTTCTGCTGAGTCTCTGCCTCCCTAGCCAGACACCTCCCCGCTCTGTGTGCACTGTACTGGGCTGGGGCGTGTCTTCCGCAACTCTCGTCTACCAGCCGGGCCTTCAAGCTCCTGCTCGGCACCGCCCCGCCCAGGAAGACTTTCAGATTTCTGCTAGGCGCAGACGACTGGTTGCTCTGGGTGCCTTTGTAGCACTGAATAGGGCTTTCTTGGGACTTATCACCTTCCTCCTGGTATTGCGGTTATTTGTGTACTTGTCTTATCTCCCACACCAGGGTGTGAGCTCCTCGGGGGAGGAGCCCACAGCACACAGTTCCTCTTTGAATCCCCCCGGCGTGGACCGACTCCAGCACCTGCCCACAGTCAGCTCTCCGGCAAGTTCAAGTGAGCATGGGAGAGCTCTGACCAAACTTTTTCTAACCAGAAAGCGATTAAGCATTTTTCTGAACTGATGGCCGCAGAGATGGTATCTGCCTCCCAGTAACAGGAAGTTTACCGGGGACCAGAGCCCAGGGTGCGGTGGAGTGATAATCAGCCCAGCCCGCTCTTCCCTGACCTCCTGACGCTGGCCAGGGGCTCCCCACACCACCAGCCCCACCAGAGAACTGCGGGGGGAGTGGGATAGGAGGCCAGCTCGCAGGTCCCGGGAGGCCTCACGCCAGGGCAAGCCAGTGGTAAGGCTCAGTGAGGAGCCGAGCCGGGCGAGGAGGGCAGGACTGGCCGAGCCAGCTGGCTCTGCCCCCACCTGAGAAAATGGAGGTAGCCCTGGGGCCGGTGACTGGCCTGGTGTGGGCAGCGGAAGCCAGACGGGCATCTGCCCTGCAAGCAGGGCAGGGCTGAGGGTCACTCATAGAGCTGGGCCAGCCGGGTGGCTCCCTCTCCTTTTCCGCTTCATCGCCATCCCCATCCTTGGCCACCGCCACCTGGGGCTGCTCACTCGGTCCCACGGCATAGCTCGAGCGTCTCAGGAATCTTCTTTTGTGTCGGCCCTAAACCTCGAATCTGTAGTTGCTTTTTTTATAGTTGTAGATTTGTTGATCAAAGACTTATTCATTTTTTTTGCTCTTGGAAATGCAAATAGCCCTCTGGCAGCACAGCGCATACTTCTCAGGCTCACGCTGTCTGCTGGCACCCCCACTCCAGACCCATCGCCATCTTGAATCTGAGCAACAATTTTTAAATTATAGTCCCAGGTTTAGTAGATGACAGTGCCAGTCCCCGTTAAAGTTATTTATTGGAGTACCTAAATTTGTAAGATTTTATTATTGATAATTTTTCTGTCTATTTTTTGCTTCCCTAATCTATTTGGCTCTTAAGCAAAATCATTATCAAATAACTATTATTGCTAAGGACTATGAACATTGAAAACTATAAACAATATGCTTATTTACTGTTGAATTGAAATGCTGAGTGGTCCAATAGACAGAAATGAGTAACTCATCCATCAGAAGCATCCATGGTAAATGATTACTCTGACAGTTCATATGTTGAATATAAGAGAACTCATGAGAATGTATGCAATAGATGATAGCATGCTAACTTTGCTGCTATTCCAAAAGAATCTTCTACAGTAAAGATCTGTAACTCTATCTTAAATTATCTGTATTGCTACATACAGCATAGGCTATAAATAATTCTGATCAGCCCAATATATCTATTAAAAGAAAGTGCAAGTGATTTGATCTATGCCACGGGGTCAGTAAAACCATTTACAACACATGCGTAACCTGGAATTTAAATTGTTAAATAAGGGAAGAGGATATAAACAAATTAATGACATTCACAATATTTGAAAAGTTCCAGTTTGCACACTAATAAATAGATATATAGAAATGAAATGAAACTGAAAATATCCATTAGGTTATGAAACCTTGTGTAACACAAAAGCAACAGGATACATTGTTATATTAATAAGTGAGATATCACCTGAAAAGAAAACAGCTGGACTCAATGATGGCCTTTACAAATCCTCCCAGCTCTACGTTATTCTTGCATTCATAACCTTGTTAATGCATAACCTTGTTACTACACACTAAATATAGTATAAATATTTTATATTAACACTAACTAATTTAACATATTATAAAATAAATACTAAAACTGAATACTAAATACTAAAATATGAGTGAATACTAACTAAATACTAACAATGAATAATTTATATTATTTAACACATTCTTTGCAATGAAAACTACATCTGACCCAGTTATCAATAATTATGACTGTAGTGGATATGTAAATAGCAATGGTGACCCATGGGGTCATCTCATTCATGTTTGTAAGCACTGTGAGAACAGAGATTAGTATGAAATGAAGTAGTTGAAAAATAGAAAAACAAATGAATGAATGAAAGTAAGTATAAATTCAAACCAAAATGAATGTCAGTGAAGGGAAACATAATTACATGAGCACTTTGTTGCAAATGACTGGAATTTACGAAACACATTAAAGGAAAATTTAATCTTTACCTATTTTATGGGGGAAGGAAGGTAAGTCAATTTGTCTCTTTACACCAGATCAAGATATTAAAAAAAAATCTACATTAAATTTATCCATATATTGATGTATTATTTCTTCTAAGACTCTAATCACTATATGTTTAACATATATGTAACCATGACATTACTGATATTATTCTATTGCAGTAGTATGTGCATAAAGTATTTCTCTTTTTATTGTGTCACTTTTTATATTTGGGGATTATTTTTAATTGATATACATATTTGCGGGGCACAGAGTTATATTTTAACATATGTATACAATGTGTGGTGATCAAATCGGGTAATTGGCATATTCATCCTTACAAAACTTAATCATTTCTTTTTTATGAGGACATTGGATCACATCTCTTCTAGCAATTTAAGAATATGCAGTAAATTATTGTTAATTATAGATGCCTAGCTTGACTGTACACCAATAGAACTTATTTTTTCCTATCTAGCTGTTTTCTGCTCATTAACCAAACTCTGATATTAATGACTACCTTTTAATGAAGCTTTCATCTAGAAAGAACTTAGAAAAAAATCACACTACCCAATAACCATGTAAAGGCAGAAAACACACTAAAAAAAAAGAAAATAAATGTTTTAAAAAATGAATCGCTAAATAGTGATTAGTGCAGACAGTAACAACTATGTAGACATTTTCAAATCATTTTATAAACATAGGAATCATTTCTGGAGGCACTAATTCTTTTCTGTATTCACTCATTCAATATTGCAATCAAAAGTTCATTCCAATTTCCCTGTGCCAGTCAATTAAATATAAGCTTATTGAAGGCAGACATCTTTGTCTCTTTTATTCTCTGCTGTCATCATAAAACAAAACTTGGCACAAACTAGGTATTTTGTAATACATGTTAAATGAATGAATGAATGGTATGTGCTAGAAAATAATACTGAATAAATCGTGGATAATCAGTGTTCTTCTAGTCTTTCCAATGCAGGGGATGAAGTTTACAGATGCTCGAAATGACTGTTATATGTTACTACAAAGCTTTCAGCCATCACCAAAAAGCAAATACATTTTAATTGCTGAATACAATTAAAGATGAGGTAACCAGTTTGAATATGTCATCCCACTTTCTCGTAGCCTGTAGGGTTTTGGTTAAGAAGTATGCTGTTAGCCTGGTTGGGATTCCCTTGTAAATGACTTGATTCCTTTCTCTTGCTGTTTTTAGAATTCTTTTCTTGTTTTGATAATTTGACAATAATGTGTCTTGGCAAAGTCCTTTTTGGATTGAATCTGTTTTGAAGATCTTTGAGCTTCTTGGATTTGGAAGACTATATCTCTTCCAATATGTGAGAAGTTTTCATCTTTTATTAAATACGCTTTCAAAGCCTTTTCCTTTCTCTTCCCCTACTGGTACACCCATAGTAAGGGATGTTTGTATGACAAAGGTTGTCTGATATATCACATAGGCTTTCTTTATTTTTTTAAATTTTTTTCTTTTTTTTTTTTTTGGTCCAATGGAGTTAATTCAAAAAGCCTGTCTTCTGGTTCAGAAATTCTTCCTTCCACTTTTTCTAGCCTGTTGCTTAAGCTTTCAATTGTATTTATTATTTCATTGAATGAATTCTTTAGGTCCAGGATTTCTTCTTGGTTCTTTTTCATGGTTTCTATCACTCTGTTGAATTTCTCATACATGTGTTAGATTGCTTTCTTCACTTCACTGTAATGTCTATCTATTTTTTCTTGCACCATGTTAAGTTTCCTTAAGACTGCCATTTAGGATTCATATTCAGGCATTTGACTGGTTTCCTGTTGCATTGGGCCTGGTATTGGAGAATTATTGTATTCTTTTAGATGTGTTATTTTTCCCTTTTTTTCAGTATTGTTGTGTTGATGTCTGGGCATGTGCTAGTATAGTATATTCTTTAAAATTTTGGAAGAGTTTTTGAAGGGAGAGACTCTTACCTGTAGAAGTATTCTATATTGATAGTTGGGTGGGCATGGTAGGTTTGGTTCTGGGAAAGCAGGGTTGTAGGCATTGGCTTACTCCCCATAACCTCTCCACTGAAGTAGGCAGGCCCTCTGGGTCAGGTGAGACAAGAAGCTCTCAGGGAAGGTGAGAGTAGATCCAGGAAAATTGTGTAGCCCCCATGCATGCTCTCTGATGTAGGAGGATCTAGTGTATCAGCCAGGACTCTGAGTTCCCAGAGAAGGTGGGCATGGATACAGTAATCCTCATGCTCCATGTATGTTCTCCACTGGTGTGGGCAAGCCTGCTGTGCCAAGCAGGACTCTGAGTTCACTATACTCAGCAAGGCTATCCATTAAGATAAATAATATCTTTCCTAGACTAAATAAAACAAAACAAAACCATGGGAATTCACCACAAGACTAGCCACACAAAAATCTGCAAGTGAGTCCTATATGTGAAATCAAAAGAGCAAAAACTATCATTATGAATACACAGGAAGAAATAAAAACACTAGTATGGATGCATATAAAAGAAAAAAAAAAAGAAAATGTATCTTGTCACTATTAAAAAACCAGCAAAGACAAACAATAAGAGGAAAAACATGAATGAAAGAGAGATAAAACAATCATAAAAAATTTAATAAGATGGCAGTAATAAGGCAATACCTTTCAACCTGAATGTAAATGGATTAAATTCCACACTTAAAAGATATAGGCTGGCTGAATGGATTAAAAAACTAGACCCAACTATATGCTGCCTGCAAGAAACTCACCTCGCCAATAAAGACACACAAAGACTAATAGTGAAGGGATGGAAAAAGATATCCCATGCACATGGAAACCAAAAACAAGCAGGATTTGCCATACTTATAACAGAAAAAGTATACTTTAAACCAAGAACTATAAAAAGAGACAAGGAAGAACATTATATAATGATAAAAAGATCAATGCAGCAAGAAGATATAACAATCACAATTATATATGCATCCAACCTCAGAGCACCCAGATATATAAAGCAAATGTTATTGGATCTAAAGGGAGAGATAGACCCAAATACAGTAATAGTTGGGGCTT
>NW_007740017.1:0-10871 GCF_000696425.1 Galeopterus variegatus
GGCCCTGCTGCACTGACTCTCCTGCATGTTTTCTTGTTTGCTCTAAGGCTGTCCGGCAAGGCTGGGACTGCCTCTCCCATTTTAGGAGACAAGGGAAGAGAAGTTCAGAAAATTCCACGGCGAGGACCTGGGGGCCTGGTGAGGACACGGGCTGGAGGCTGAGGCCACTGCGGCCCCAGTGGACACAATGTTGTTCATTCACACTCCAGGGGAGGGAGTCACTTCAGGGTGGGGTTTGCTAACTTCGCATAGCAATTTAAGAATACTGACCCGGCCGTTTCTGGGAATGCAGCCGGGGAAGGGAGCTGATGGCTTGTGCTCCAGAAGGGCAGGCCCTTTACTAGTTACCTAATCAGACATCACTGGAAAGGTGAGTGTCTTGGGAGAAAAGCGTCACGTGCAGCCAACCTGCGATGGTTCTGAGCACCAGCCATGCTGCGCTCTCCAGACAGACTGCTCCCAGGAGAGAGGGGTGACACCCGGAGCCAAGGCTGTCCCCGAGGAGACCCCTGGTGAGTTGGCCTTGGGTGGCCGGGTGTGGATTTCCCCCAACCGCAGCCTCCGTGGGCAGCATCTAGAGTGGGGGCTCTGAGCCAGGCTCAGAGTTTGGTTCTATTTGCTGCCTGCAGAAATCAGCTTCAAACCCTCCCTCCCCTCCCCTGCCTGGTGTCCAGAAGGACCTTCCTTCTGTGGAATTCCTGTGTTGCAGGGGCAGCCTAGTGGACGGAGGTGGGGCAGGGACTCCACTGGTGTCCCCAGTCTCGTGGGCACACCTGCCTTGCACAGCTGAGGCAGGCACACAACGGACCATGCCCAGCTGACACCCCCCACCCCCGGCACTCACCAAATGTGATCCTTCCCTTCTCCTCCCCGTCGATGGCCTGGAAGAGGTCGGCCACAGGAAGCTCCGCCACCCCCAAGGCCGTCCTGAGGATGCAGGACAGGTCGGCCTCATCTATGCTGCTGTCCTCCTGCGACCCGTACATCTGCAAGGCAAGGTGCGGCGTGACCTCGCAGCCTCCCCCTGCTGCCCAGCCGGGCTGCTCCTCATCCCCTGGATGTCCCGGCTTTCCACCTTCACAGAACTCTGGGCACCCTTGGGGCCAGGTTGTGCCTGGTACGAGTGGACGGTGAGCATCAGAGTGGAGCTGCGTCCTAGGCCATCTGACCTCAACTCCCAGCACCCCTGGGTGCCTCGTGGACACTCAGCAAACACCGCTGGGCCCAAGGAGTCAACGCTGTTGATCCCCGCCTGGGAAAACTGACTGAACGACTCAGGCACAGCCAGACAGATGCAGAGACTCGGTGCAACCTGGGGCTGGGCCTTGGGTGTGCCGTGGGGCGAAGCCCAGGTTTCAGGATTTCCTTGACAGCACTTTTGCCTGTGACAGCTGGATCCGACCCTTACAGATGGACAGAAATGCTTCCTGCGGGGAGGGAGACTGTGCTTGGAGCCCAAGGAAGGAGATGAGGGGTTTACGTTGCGGACACAGGGACCCTGGAGTCAGAGCAGGAACAGGACACCACGGTCCACCATTAACCTCACACTCTAGAAATGTTTCCTGCGGGGAGGGAGACTGTGCTTGGAGCCCAAGGAAGGAGATGAGGGGTTTATGTTGCGGACACAGGGACCCTGGAGTCAGAGCAGGAACAGGACACCACGGTCCACCATTAACCCAGAAATGCTTCCTGCGGGGAGGGAGACTGTGCTTGGAGCCCAAGGAAGGAGATGAGGGGTTTACGTTGCGGACACAGGGACCCTGGAGTCAGAGCAGGAACAGGACACCACGGTCCACCATTAACCTCACACTCCTACAGGCCTACCTTCCCCTCCTCCTGCTCTGATTCTGGAGGCAGCGGCTCCCTGCCTGCTCGGTACCTAGACCAGGGCTGCAGGAGGGTCAAGGGCCTGTACCTGCGCCTGCCGGGCGCCTACAAACACTGGGCTCCCAGAGTCTGCAGGGCCCACCCCTCCCCCTTCCGCAGCTCCACACGGACCCCATGAGCCGGGGACCCAGATCCGCCCGCTCAGTGCCCATCTTCCTTCTGCCCCAGTGGAAGCACTTCATGGTCCGTGCTGGAGGCAGCGTGGGCCTTGCAGCTGGGCCCACCCCATCTCTCGAGGCCTGCGGCTACCCCTGGGTGCCCCCATCTACACCTGGCTTCAAAAAGCACCTGTGCCCGCTGACAGCTCCTGCGTCCTCATCTTTGTCCTAGATTTCTCTGCTGCTTTTAGATTTGTCAGATCAAATGTCTGCAGACTAAATCCACCTCGGTGCTGCTGGAACCTCACAGTTAAGCAAAGCCGGACCCAAGCCATGTGGCCTCCCACCAGCCCCCCTCTGGTCCCAACGCCAGCTCCGCCGCGGGCACAGCAGTGCTCCTCCCACCCCACCTAGCGGTCATGCAGTGAATAGCAGCGGCTTCGGGGGACACTGCAAGCTGCTGCAGCACGCGTTTCTGCATTCAGAAAATTACTTAGAAATTTATTAGAAAAAATTATACGAGAAAACGCTGGGAGGCAGGCCTGGGCCCACGCTGGGCAGAGACCTCGGGCTTGCATTTTCCCCCTTTCTGAGCCCGTAGCATTTTTACCACAGGAATAATGATACAAAAGAAAGCAAAATGCGGGACCCCAACAGTGCATTAAAAATGATTTCGAGTTCCCCTGGGAAGTCCCAAGTGCTGGCAGCATCTGTGTTTGGGACCATCAGTGCTATCATAACACAACTTTGTATCTCGACAGTCAGCCCAGGAGGAAATTTGACTGTAAAGCCAGGAAGGCGCGACTATCTCTACATCTAAAGTGCAGCCTGTGATGTGGTCACCCACACACCCTTGATGCGGGGTGCCCCAGGGCCTTCCTGTCACTGGCAAGCCCCACTGGAAGGTGCCGAGGGGCCCAGGGGAGGTGCCCCAGAGGCAGCAGATGAGGACAGTGCAGCATATTTAGCAAACGGAGATGCTGTGAAAGGCGTGGGCTGCAGGCAGGGACATGAGGGAGGCCTGCAGGAAGGTGCGGTACGGCGGGTAACCTGGAGAGTTAGACCCGCCAGCCAGGACCGTGCGGACATCTGCGGGGCACCCACTGCAGCCACTGCAGGCTGACGCAGGGCAGGACCCAGTAGTGCTGTGTGGATTTGGCGCCAGCCGCATCTGCTCCGCTGGTAGCTCCCAGAGGAGATCACACAGCTGTCCCCAAGGTGGCTGCCGAGGAGCAGCATGTGCTGTAACCCACGGCACAAGTCCACCTGAGAAGACCTGCTGGTGACACGCACACCAGCCCGTCTAGGCGCCCTGGGACATGGGAAGCCCTCTTCCTGCCTTTCCTGTGGGTGTGGATTGCTTACTCTGGGAGAAAACAGTCAAGGGTTTTTTGGGAATTTTACAATGGCTAGCACAAACTTCTGTAAAAATAGCAGTTAGGCAAATAATAAATTTGCCAATATGATAACGGACGATAAACTATGTCACAAGACCATGCTCAGGTCCCTACACATCAGATGCACGTAGAATCTGTACTTGCCTTGAACGCCAGCTGTATGGTGTCCAGGGTCTGGGAAGGCCTGCAGACGACGGACAAGGCGACCACGTACTCCCGCAGGTCCATCTCGCCGCCCCCGCCCTGTGGGAGAGACGGGCTTGGGTGACGGCTCAGCCCCCGGGCACACGAGTAGAACCAGTGTTTCTCACGGTCCCAGTGCCAGTCCCAGTCTGGCTGACACCACCAGCCCCAAAAGAAGGGCGTTTTGCAAGAACATCCCTAACCAGCTGGGTTCTCCTGGGTAACTGCACTGTGTACACTTCCTTAGGCCATTACAATTCACTGTCAAACCCTATGGAACTGCTCCATGAAGTGGTCTCAGCAAAGCACATGTGAAATAAGGACTGTCACCTGCCAAGACTCACATTTTAGGGAAAAAACCCAGCAAACACCAACGCTCATTTTAGCCTCTGAGAATTCACTCTCTTTAGGACAAAATAAGTGGATCTCGAGCCAGCAACGCGGCGTCGACGCGAGCACCAGGTCACTGGAATTCAGCCTGTGCCCCGCACAGACTGAGTTGCCTCTGAGAATTCACTCTCTTTAGGACAAAATAAGTGGATCTCGAGCCAGCGACGCGGCGTCGACGCGAGCACCAGGTCACTGGAATTCAGCCTGTGCCCCGCACAGACTGAGTCAGCACACACGCTTGTCTCCACGGGACTGTCAGCTGCTCTGGGTGAGCAGGTGGACGCAGAGAGAGGGGCGAGCTGGGTGCCCACGGGGACACTGGGGACCCTCTTCTGATGAGGAAGAAAACGGTCTGGACATGACTGAAGGGCACACCTCGGTTGGAGGAAAGGACCTCCTGAGCCACGTGAGGTGACGAGGAGATGAGCAGGAAGCAGAGGCAGAGGGGGGACTCCCTGGTCAGCAGCAGGGGGAGGACGTTGAGGAGGACCTGGGGGCAGAGGGAGCACCTCCCACCCCTGTGTAGACCATAGGCTGCAGGTCTCAGAGGCGAGGCACAAACGTCCCTGGTGTACTGTGAGAGAGAATGACAGCGTCTTTTGCAGGAGCCCCAGACCCGGCTCTCGCTGCATGAGGCCCAGGACGGTGGTCTCGGGAGGTGGGGCTCCAGGCAGGTGGGCTTCACATCAGACCCAGCACCTGCGCATCACGGTCTGAGCTCCTGTGTGTGAAGCCGAGACTACTCCCACCTCACAAGAACACTGTGCATTTGAAATAGTGGATATCGGAAAACGAAGAAGCCGCTCGCTGCCGTAGTGACCTCACACTGTTAGACGCTGAGCCAGTACTTTGCTGTTTCCTGTTCCACACCCAGCACTGTTGGAAGCACCGAGAACACAGCCACAGCTGTGGCTCTGACAGCAGCAGACACTTGCACGCAGGTGCGGCGACCTCTGCCTTTCTACCAGAGGGGCTGCTGCCGGAGCTTCGTCGTGCTGCGAGGTGGAAGAACATGCTGGATCACACGCCGTGTTGCTTCGCCGGCGGACAGAAGAGCAGGGACTGACACGATCCACAAACTCCCAGAGGCGCCTTCCTGTGTCCACGCCACACACTTGCTCCCCTCGGTTCAACCGAAGGCCGTGCTGCGGCTGCTCGGTGTCATTCACGTGCAGCACACCATGTTGTCACACAGAACGTGCCGTGTCGCCACACAGAACACACCGTTCTGAGGGGGGCCTCAGCACTTACCCTGTCCTGTGACGAGTGTTGACAGCACAAGTGTCAGTAATGTGACACAAACACCCAGAAAAGACCAGGCCTGGCAGATTTCTGGGTAAGCGTGGCCTCCTGCCCTCCTGCATGCAAGGTCCCATGCCTTCCCAAACCTGTACAGCCACCCCACATGTTCAGCGCCACAATAGCGCGAACGTCGACACCTCACTCAGCTACGATGTGTGACCTAATGATGACGTGCAGGGCGTGGGACAGCTGTCGTACCAGGAAGACACCCTCACTCGGTGACAGAAGGCTGCTGGAGAACCTCTAAAAGCCACCCCACATGTTCAGCGCCACAATAGCGTGAACGTCGACACCTCACTCAGCTACGATGTGTGACCTAATGATGACGTGCAGGGCGTGGGGCAGCTGTCGTACCAGGAAGACACCCTCACTCGGTGACAGAAGGCTGCTGGAGAACCTCTAAACCGGTCATCGAGAATGAGGCACATTATTCAGAAACTCTGCCGTGGCCAACAGGAGCTCCGGCGGAGCTGGCTAGTGGAAGTTCCGGAGAAGGGAGCCCCGGAGAGCACGGGCTGGGCGTTGCCGTCAGTAGGCCTCTTAGTGAGCTGATTTACAAAACCCCAAAACCACAGGCACGTTTATCAGCAAAGGATAACTTAGAAGTCAAATTTCTACATGCATTTAAAAGCATGGAAGGACATCACTGGGTGGGCTAATAAGGGGTGGTTTCCTTTTACTGCTTTCAAAATTGTCTAAAATATGTTTATATTATAATAAGAACAACTTATGTTTTGAAAAGTCAGAGGTTTCCCTTCCAAGATTCCCCCCTCCCCAGGTGACAGTCCCTACCTCATCGAACAGTGAAAACATGTCTTCGAGCACGCTAGAGACGGGGACCTCCAGGTACGCTGCAAACTCTGGAAGACCAATCTTTTCTCCCCTCTTCACCTTAGCACTTTCTGAATATTTGTCCAGATCTTTTTCAAGTTTTTCCGGTTTCAGCCTAAACAAAAAGAAGAGGGAAAAGTTTCTTTGTCAATAAAATTACTGAATGCTAAAAACAGGAGACTCACTGTTACAAGACTCATCACAGTATTAAAGTTGTTTATATCATAAGCAAGTTAGTTCTCAAGCAAAGGCATTCTAGTAATTTGGAGGGTGTGTAATGCATCTTGCCTGAGGGTCTAGGCAGGTGGTTGTGGACACCCCCTTCGGTGGCACCCGAGCAGATGGCTGGTGCCAAGCATCAGGGGTATTTCAGACACTTCTGTGTGGATTGAAATTGATATTTGAAACCAAACCAAACCAAACCGGAATAAGCATTATTAAGAATCATTTCCTGAATCACTAGCCCTGTGGCCTCACGTGGCTCCAGCTGGACCTGTTACTCAAGTAGCACCAGGGGACTCACCCGAGGCCCCGCACGAGCCGGGCAAATTCCAAAAGGCAAGTGTCGGCAGGGAGGCGGAGCTGTCCCTCCGCCAGGGCAAGCTGGCAGTCTTCAAATGTGTAGTCAGTCACGGAGACGCCCAAGGCCCTATGCAAGAGAGGAGGGCACCCGTGTCAGCCTGTCCCCACAGCAGCCTGTCCCCGCCATCCCCTCAGAGTAACGGGGTCAAGGGGCCACCAGGGCCTGGGGCATCTGAGGGCCTCCAGGGTAAATTGTCTTCTGAGGGCTCACCGGGAGTGATCTTCATGGTCTACACAGAAGGGGGTGACCGCTAACTACCTGCCAGAAGAAAAGCTCAGGGTGACAGAAGTCAGCAAGGGCCTCAACGACGTGGGCACCCGCCTCACAGGGCACTGGTTCCCTGTGGGTCTCTCCTGAATCAGCTCTGATAGAAACACAGGCGGTGGTGCCCTGTGACAACACATCGCACATCTTGCTCTGAGACCACCAGGCATCGACTCCAATGTCCTCTGCCCACGAGAACGTGCCTGTCCTGCCAGGTGTCTCCTCCCCCAGTGGGATCAAGGCAGCACAGCTTTATCTGCACAAGCAGTGATGCTTTCGCCGAGGTCTCAGTGTGTTTATTTTGTAGCCTATGCAAAATGTTATTCTTAAGTTAAAGATTAAAAAAGAAATATCTATAAATGCAGGCAGAGGCCACGGTGACAGAGGAAGTCATGAACAGAACAGGTGTCCAAGGACAGCGGCCGCCCCGGCTGCTAGAGAATGGGCCGACTTGGCGTGGGAAAGCCCCGGGGTGAGCCCCACCAGCCCTCGACTCCGAAAGAGCGGGAGGGAGCAGAGTCCGTCGTCCAAGTGTCAGAGAAACTAACACAAAGACCTTTAAGCACGGGCTGGAAGCACAGCGTGTGTGCAGACACGTGGCCAGCAGCAAGTCCTTGTATGTCCCGACTTCTGGGTGTGCCACCAGCCGGGGACCGGCACTCTGCCCTTCTCCCTTCCACTGGCACCTCAAAGGCAACTTCTAGCAATTCCAACAGCAAAAGTTACAGGTGGTAGAGGAAGCTCACGTCTATTCAAACGAAGCTGGGAAAAGCTGATGAAAAGAACTTGCTGGAAACATGGGCTTAAATCTCCCTTTCACACTCCCCCGGGTCTAGGGACATGTGCAGCCCCCTCCTCTTTACATGGGCTGGACTCGGGGACCAGTGTCAGTCTCAGCTTCCCTGAGCTATTCAGCCAGTGGCTGACAGACAGGAAAAGCCTCTTCCCTCTCCGGTGGAAGCAGAGGACGGGGCCTTGTGGCCTGCCCCCTCCTGCGGTCCCCATGTCAATGGGGCCTCCTCCTGCTCCTCACTGGCACCGGGAACCCAGAGGAGGGTGCGAGTGGGAGATACAGCACCTGAGCCTGCCACCCGTGCACCCGGGCACCTTTCCCAGAGCCCTGGGGGGACGGGGCCCTGGGCGTGAGCCCACACACACAAGCCTTCAACCACAGCACGGGGTGGTGGGTACCCCGGACAGAAGAGCAATGTGCAAAGTCCATATTTAGCACTAAACAGATGCTTAATAACTGATTCCAAATTTCAATGACTTTGAACACGGGGCTGCCCCAAGCTCCGCAGTTAGCGCGGCGTTATTGTGGTTTCCGTCCCACTAAACACGCACGCGTGTGGTGTCTGTAGTCACTCATTTGGTTTTATCCTGTGTCCACATCTATGCTGAAAATCAGCGCATCACGCTGTAAAATCCTGGGAGAGGTGAGGGCGTCTTAAAGAGAAGACACCCCCACAGGGGCGATGGGTGGGGAATCCCGACCCATCTCCATGGTGACTGGGGTCGTTCCTATCACGTTTCTGTCTTCAGCGCTGCCCTGAAGTCAAGACTGAGCCATCCTGCAGAGCTGCATCAGGTCTCAAGAAAAATAACCTTTCTTGACTATTAAAGAAAACACACTCATGGTAGAAAACGTGCCAAATATAGGAAACAAAACAACCCCCCCCACCCCCCAGAATCTCCATAACTGAACGGGGCTGTTAATAATTTCACAAGAGCTCCTAGTGCCCTGGCAACACTGTGTGCAATCACGCCATAAGCAAACTGCCTTTCAAATCTTTACTTGATGGCTGTTAAAACTCCCTTGGCCAGCACGACCACTGTGGGGGAGCAGCCCCTCAGGTGACCCCCAGGAAAAAGGGACAGGTCCAGCTGAGGGCCACCCAAGAGCTCTCCTGGCTCCTCCCAGGTATGATCTCAGGTGGGGCTGGGGACCAGGGAGGCCCTTCCAGGGCACCTGGCTGGGGCCCATCCCTGCCTCGCCCACCCGGCCCATGCTGGTGCGGCCCCTCCCGACCGTTCTCCCAGCCAGCACGGGAGGCGTGGGTTAGTGACCACAGCAGACCCTCCAGCGGCCCTGATGTGATGACAGAATATGGTTCTCAAGGAATTGTAGTAGGATTTTTAAGAGCATTCAGAATTGCCACAAAGGAAATGACAGCACTCTCCAATAACCCTGAAAATATGTGTGAGTTCCTCAAAATGTGTTTTAAACAGGTGGCTCTAAAATAATCAGTGAGGCCCATGAGCCATCTCCCACTGAGTTTTGTAAAGTCTGTCCCCTTCCTCTCACGTCCCCAAACATGGATGGCACCACAGCGGAAGCCCTGAGTGTGGGTTTGGTGGAAGTGTGAGTGCGCCTGCCCTGCCTGTGCCCGCCCTGCCTGGCGCCTACTCCCGCTGGGTGTTCGTGTTTGCTTGGAGCTGTCTGTGCTGGAGGCTGCGTGGGCCTGTGGGGCACAGAGACTGTGTGCACCCATCTCTGCCCTCTGCATGTGCCCGGGAGGGAGAGGGCGTGGGTCCAGGGAAGAGAGCGACCCAGACTGAATTTGGGAACTTGAGCTGAGTGTGCACAAGGTGACTCAGGAGTCAGGCAGGGTCACCAGCACGTGCTGAAGCCTGCCAGCCTGTGTCATCATCTCTTGGAACTTGCCTCTGGAGAGGCACATCCCCAGCCCGCCCAGAACTGCTGCATCGGGGACTTCAGGGTGGGGCCGGCAGCCCCGGGTGGAAGAGGCTTCCCGATGCTTCCCTGCAGCCTGGGGTTGAGTGCCCTGCAGAGGAGGACCTCAGCTCCACCTGATGAGAGCTTTGCAGGGGAGCAGCAGGACGGGCGCCCAGGTGGGGCTGGCAGGTGGGGGATGACCGCTCTGGCCGTGGCAGTGAGGGGGACAGAATGCTCATTTCAAGGATGTGTGTCTGGGGACACAGAGGGATGAAAGATGGTCAGAGAGGGAGGGAAGTGAGCTGACGCCCGCCGTCCACACAAGCGGGGGCTGCATGTGAATGGGCAGTGGGGGTCTCCCCCGTACTCCCAACTGCATGCGCAGAAGTCAGAGAAGTAGCTCAAGTTATCTCGCAGGATGAAGTGTGCAGTACCACGCTCAGCCCAGCAAGATGCAGCAAGGCCGCTGGTCAACACCGCAGGGCCGATGAACACGTCACGCTGCGAGGGTCCTCCTCCTGGGTCCTAAAGCTGCCCAGGCCAGCTCTCTGCACAGAGAGCACGGCACCTGGGTGACTGATGGCTGTGCGTGTTTGAAACTTGTGAACGAAGCAGTGTTCAGCCATTCCCAAGTTCTGGACACATCATAACGTCATCAGACAAACACGGGACCTAAAGCATAAGGTCAAGCACACTCTTGCCGATGTGGACAGTGCCCATTCATTCCCTTCTGCAGAAACCCTAAGGCTCCTGGGCATTTTTACAGTAATGCTGTAAGAGACGCCCCCCCTCAGGGAGGGGAGAGAAGATGTCACTCACTCTGCCATGACACACCGCACGTTGCTGGCGTACAGCGCGGGGTTCCTCTTCTCCTCCTCGGACGGGCTGTACACAGGCAGGAACTGCACACACAGAGAAGCTGCGTCACTCCACGGATGTCACAGGACACGGCCCTCACCAGCGCCCTGCAGAGGACCACTGTGAGGCTCTGCCGACATAGTGTCCATCAGAGCCGCCTTCGAAGCAAGCACACACACACACACACACACACACACACACACCCACAGTGCGTGCACCGCACACACAGACGCGCACACACACACACACACAGTGCGTGCACCGCACACACAGACGCGCGCACACACACACACGCACACACACACAGTGCGTGCACCGCACACACAGACGCACACACACACACACGCACACACACCCACAGTGCGTGCACCGCACACACAGACGCACACACACACACACAC
>NW_007740017.1:11871-19763 GCF_000696425.1 Galeopterus variegatus
CCCCCCCCCCCCCCCCCCCAGAGGGCACTTCTCGGGAGTTGTCGTCCTTCAGGAGGGGACTCTGAGCCTTCCTCGGCCCAAATCGAAAGGTTGCAACCCGAGGATGATGAACAGGTGACTTTTAGGAAGTAGCAGTTTTCACTTTTCATAAGTGCCTGTGTCTGTCTCTGGTTGGTCCAGCAAGCCATTGTCTCCCAGGTTTGCCTCCCAGCTCAGAAAACCTTGTCTACAGGACTCCGCTCCCCAACCTGGCTCCTGGACTTCCCAACCTTAGAACCAGCGTCACAACCCTCTCACCTGCAGGAGTCAGATCTGGGGAGCCATGCAGAGTCCCCTGTCCTTGGGCCCAATTTGCCCCCTTTGTGCGGGACGGTCCACCTCCTGACTCTCTCCTGCCCTGTCTGCCCCAAGTGCGGGCCACCAGGATGCCCAGGAGCCCTTCCCAGTGCTCACCTCGCTGCTCACAGCCCACCAACCTCCAAACCCAGCCCAGTGCTGCCCCTCATGGCAGCTGCCAGGGTCCTGCTCCAGTCACCTCAGCAAGGCCTGGGGGGCTCCCAGTGTCCAGACCCACTTCTTCCTGAAGTCACTGGGACAGACCTGTTCCCTCACAGTCCTCACCCCTGCCTCCCACCCTCTGACCTCCAAATATCAGCTCAAACACCAGCACCCTGGATGCCCCGACATGCCCGATACCCTGTGCTTCCCCCTGGCAGCTCCTTTCCTATCCCGTGGGGTGGCTCATCATGGCATAACTGATCTCGAGTGTCTGTTCCAGGGGTCGGGATGCTGACTACAGCCGGGGCTGCCCCCTGAACACTGAATCTCTTTCTTTACCAGAGGCCAGCAGGTGGACAGGGTAGTTACTGAGCTGGCAAACATGAGACGGCAAGAGGGGACCTCGTGGTTACCTTCCTGCTGGCGCTGAAGACAATGCGCACAAGGCCCGGAATCCAGGAGCATGTGGACAGGCCCACGTTTGCACGTTTAGTTTCACAATGGGCTGGACCTAACGGCAGTTTCACATTTGTAAAGTGACTAGAGCACACAGCTGTCCCTGTAGCCCCCACGCCTTCATGAATGACAGGACAAACACAAGACTGTACGGTGTCCGACTTACGCTCCGGGTCCTTGCCACGTCCACGTGATGGTGTCCTGGGGGTGAGAAGGGAGCGGGGCTGAGCAGGGAGGGGTCAGGGGACACGTGTGCCGC
The DNA here is from genome assembly GCF_000696425.1 of Galeopterus variegatus. NCBI lineage: Eukaryota > Metazoa > Chordata > Mammalia > Dermoptera > Cynocephalidae > Galeopterus > Galeopterus variegatus. Next base: position 13,085 of record NW_007740017.1, read on the forward strand.
CCTCGCCCTGCCCCCGCAGGCCCTGCACAGGAGCCGGGCCTCTTGCTTCCTCCCAAGTTTACTCTGGGGTAGGCACAAGGAGGGTGCTCAGGTCCCCAGAGCCCGAGGACCCAGGCCCCCACCAAGAAATGCTCCTCCCCTCCATCACAGCCACAAGGTCTCCAATTCCCACGTCCACCTGAGAGCAGCCCTGGTCCCTTTTTCTGTCCTCCGCTTCCTCGAGGTGTCCCTGGTGAACTTCAGCAATGACACAGGAGCCTGCTGTGTCCGCCTGCACCCTCAGATGCACTCATGCAGCTGCCATGGGCAGAGCCTGTGACACCTGTCCTGCCCTGTCACCTGACCGTGCAACGCTGTTGGCAGCCTTTCAACTGCCACCCACCTGTGCCCCAAACATCCAAGCCACAGCTCTCCACTGTGGACACGCTCCCACCAGGTCAGCCCCAGGCGTGGGAGGGCGCAGAAGAGATCTCTGCTGCTGACCACCCCCTCCCACTTCAGGGCCTCAGCTCCCTCCCTCCCACATCCACCCAGGGGAATGTTCTGGAAGCTCTCCATCCTCAGCCTCAGCACCACACCAACCACCTGACTGGGGATGCAAGACGACAGATGCCCGGTACTGCCCTGACTCCAGTCTCTTCACACGAGGTTTCATTGTTCTGAAGCCTGCAGAACTGATGTCCCTGCCCCCTGTAGCCTGGCGCTCCTGTGCAGGTCTGTGCTCCAGCCTGGGGGCATGGGAGGCTCCTCCTGCAGCTCCGCAGCCGAGGGAACCGGGCACTCATGAGACGTACACGGGACACACATCCTGCCTCCAACAACCACGCTGGGTGCTCCCGGGAGGGCATAGCAGAGGCACCTGCTTCAAACGACTGCTGGCTTAAGTGACCACCTAGGACTCCACACCACATGACAGAGCCTCCTACTCTCGGCACTCAGGGAGATGCACTCGGAGTGGTTTTTGTGGCAGAGGCAGGGAGGGCACTGTGTCAGGACACAGGCTAGCGAGCACGCTCGGTCCTGCACAGTGGCCAGAGGTCCCCGCTGGCAGTGGCCTTGGCTATAGGCCATGACCACGGCGCACTGCCTGGCTGCTCAGACAGCCCGGCTGCGCTCCCCACAGCCGCTGCACTCTCGGTGGAACAGACCCCACAGGCACAGGGGCTGTGTACGAACCGCGCCATCCCGCAGGCCTGGCCCTGCACTGCGTGCCCACTGCCGCCACCTGCGTTCCTGCCACATGTGCCCCCACCCGGGTCGTGACCCTTGTGCTTTTCCTTCCAATAAACTGCCCTTTGCTGCCATAAAGACCAAATGCTATGAACGGAGAGACAGTTCGCTGTAACAAACAGACCCGACCCACTGCGATCCTGAAGTCAGCTCCACCATGGGATGCAACACTGTGCCTGGCGCTGAGTCAGGGCCAAGGGACTCAGGCGTGTCTTTCTGCTGCCAGAGTCCCTCTCCCACAGTGATGACAGCAGAGGGTGAGCACGGCTGGGGGGAGGGCAGCACTGGTGGCCACACCGTGGGGAATGCAGGCTGGGCGGGCAGCCTCAGAGTGCGCCAGAACCTCATCCAGGCTCAGTCCCGGGCTAGGGTCCTCTGAGATCACCCTGGGAACCCTGAGCTCCTGCTGCCCCTTCATTTCCTTCTCAAAATTGTAAAGATGTGCAGCAGGTGGGGCACAGAAAATGCAGGCCACCATGTCACTTACATCCTTCCCTTCTGCTGCCTCCAACTCTCCAGAGCATGTATGTTCTCGTTTTAAGTTGCCTGGAGTGTGAACTGCACATGGCGAGCTGCTGAGGACTTGCGGGGTGTCTGTCACCAAAAACGTCAGCCCCAGGGAGCACTGCTGCCTGACCCACGAAAGCCAGATTTGTGTGGGCACATATTGTGGACTATTCTGGAATTGTGGGGTTTATGAGAAACTCACGTAGAACAGACCCACATTTGTGTGCCAAGCCCACGGGCTGGGCCCGTCCTCTCGTCCCCAGGGCTGAGGCTGGTGTGACGGACCCAGCACACTCGGCCACTGCCATGGTGTAGTCAAGAGACGCAGAGCAATGGCAAGGCTGCATTAAAACACCCTGGCTCTCACTCCCAGCTGACCCGCCTTAATACTGACCCCAGGAAGGCACAACTTACCAGTTTATTTGGATATCGTAAGACCACAGGCTGGACGGGAACTCCCGGGATAAATGCACCTACGACAAAAGGAACAGAAGTGTTATGTCCGTGGCAGCGGGGACCGAATGCAGTGAGGGCAAGTCCTTGCCTGCGTTTCTGCTGCTGATCTCGGAACGAGTGAGCTTTTCTGCCTCGGCCTCGCTGGCCTACAAAGTCTCTTGATGCCTGATCTTCACACCTGACCAACTATAGACCCTCAGATAAAACTCCAGCGTCAGCACCAACTGGGCATGAGATATGGGTGCAGAAGTGCTTCCGGACTGAGGAGCACTTTCTAAACACGTGTGCCAGCTGCAAGGCATGCATAGGAGGTGAGGGTTACCCTGCACGCCTGCACCTTGGGGGTCCCCATCACCTGCCACACTATCCATCTGGCAGGGATAAGGTCTGATCCCGCAGGGCATGTACATCGGCCTCCACCCAACGCCTCGGCTGCCCAGGGCTGGACCCACCTCTCCCTCCGAGCAGCTGCCATCTGACGGCTCCTGAGGAATCGGGAGAAGCCCCCACCACATTAGAACCACCAGCCAAGGGGCCTCAGGAACTTCCCAGTCCCCGCTGGAATGGAGGACGCTACCGCAGGTCACGCCCTGCTTCTACATGGGCTGGACGTCGTGCTGCTGCGGGCTGGCAGCAAAGGCCAGGGTTGTTTTGTGGAGTTCTACTTCTGTTTTAAGTTCTATTTAAAGGCTTTCACAAAAATTTAACTGGAAAACGTAGGTGTCAGGAGTGCCCAGATTTTACAGCATGGATGCATGTTTCAAGGGGGACACAGCACGGCCATGGAGCAGCCTTCTCCCTGGGCTGTGGTGCCCGCCTGGGGGGTCTGCACCCACCTGGGCTGGGGAGGGGTCCTCAGGGGCAGTTTTCTGGTTGCCTCCATGGGGTCTTCCATTCATCAGGTCAGGAATTTGGGGTTGGTTCTGGCTTGGGGCTTCCGCACTTCTCTGGGAGAATTAGGCCCAAATCTGCAGGTGGGGCCGCCAGTGGCTCCTGTCCCTAAGGCTTTCTCCTTCCCTGGTGGCCCGAGGCCAGGGAGTGGCATCAGGCCTGCATCTCTGAGTGACAGCCCAACCCGCTCAGATTTTGCCTCACACAGGACATCCACCTGCAGTTCCCGTGTCCAGCTGTGACCTCCGTGGCCCGTGAGCCGGCTTCCCTCTGCGTCAACACTGCCTCTTTCTCACCGTGGGCTCGGCGGCACGAGGCACTTCTGTGTGCCTTGGTGGAGGGTTGGCCATGTGCCAGGAGAGGTGGGGGGATGGGCAGGGTTGGTGCAGACCCCTGCAACCACACCTGGCGCTGAGGCTGGCTGCCTCGGACTTGTGATGCCGGCCTCAGTCCTCACCTGGCGGCGCTGGGCGTGGGACCTCATGTGAGGCGCCACAACCAGCTGCAGACAGCAGCGGTGTTTTCCACCACAGCTCGGCTGATCCCCTTGACTACGTGTCACAGCAACATCATCAAAACTCAGTAGTAACCGAGAAAGAGCCTTCCATGCGTTTCCAGCCTTGGGACTTGGAGGCACCACATGCTTTGAACGTGTGCATCGCGTGAAGGCAAGAGAGATGCAGAGTGAGCCCGCCTCCTCAGCCGGCTCAGCCTCCCCGTGAGAAGCCCCTCTGGTAAGGGGCAGGTCCCCTTCCTGAGTCCCTGGGTGACCCACCACAGGGACCAGAGACCCCACGGGATTCCCCTCGGGAAGCCCCAGTCTGAGCTCTCTCCAGGGGTCGCAGGAGGGCCATGGCACCTGGACTCTGCCAGCCCTGCACACCAGGGTGGGCCATGGCGTGTTCTGACACACATGGAGGGGTCGAGCAGGGAAAGACCGGTGGGGAGGGAGCCCAAACCCGGGGCCTCCGGGTAGGGTCCACAGATGAGGGGTGGGGCCAGAACCTTGTTAACCCCACAGAGACCCTCACGTTCATTTGCTCGGACGCCCTGTGCTGGGTGAAGCTCTAATCTCACCAGTCACAACAACCGAGGTGGGACAAGATGCTGAGCAGAGCCCCTGGCAGCCCCCAGAAGTCCGTCACCCCTTATTCTCACCAGACAGTCCCACAGCTCTCCCTGCTGGGAGCAACAGTCCACCTGTCACCCCAGGAGAGCCACGTCCCCACGGGAGCATCTTTCTCCACACCCCGGCAGCGCCTCTCCCAGGCCCGGGCGGTGACCCGAGCACCCATGCCTCCTCGCTCTGTTCAGCTCTCAGGGCTCAGGGTCGCCTTCCGCAGGGCCGGCTACAGTGGGCAGGTGAGGGGTGAGGGGCTTCAAGAGGCCCAGGGCCCGTCACCCCGAGGAGAGCCATGTCCACCACGAGTTTGTCCGCGCGAGGTGGCCTTCGGGCCACACGGTCAGCCATGAGGCTGGCACGGCCTAGCTCGGGGCCACCAGCTGGGGCCCAGCTGGGATTGGGTCCTTTGGTCAGAGGGGGCAGCACCTTGCACGGGCCTGTCTCAGGCGTGACTCCTCAACCCTGCAAAGCTGAGTGTCCTGACCCATCCTGGAACACGTGACCCAAGGCAAGGGAGCTGGTGCAGCATGAAAACCCGTGTTCTCGATGGCGCCGAGCCTCATCTCTAATGGTGATTCACTGTGGCTACTCACGGCTGGACTCGCTAAAAATAGAGCCTCGTCCCGGACCTTGAGCCCCTTGGGGGATGGGATCAGAGCCCACCATCTCCCTGGACCCTGTTCCACTCTGTCTGGGGGACAAGCCGGCTATCTTCACTGAGAGCCACGTGTTATTTTCTCGCCAGGCGCCTGTGCACGGGGCTCACCACACATGGCTTTCCTCCCCTTTACGTGCTGCACGTGATCTTCCTGAAGGTGCTGCCCTACACGCCCCTCTTTATCCTAAATTCCTTCTTGTTCAGCTCTTGAGGACCAGCTGTCTCCAGGACTGGGGCTGATGGCCGCTCCCCAAGGAGCCTTGACTCAGGCACAAGGTTTCCATGACCCAGGGCCGCCTGCCCCTGAGAAGTGGCCAGCCAGCATCTGTCCCCTCACGCATACCCACTGTGGAGTGAGACCTGGAACTCAGTTGTGGGATGTCCTCTGTCCGAGGCGTGGGGACATGGCTCACTGTCGGCCCTCACTGAGGCTGTCCCATTGTGGGCACAGGCTCATCCTCTTGGTCACCAGAACCTCCATAGCTGGATGTGTCTCTGGTTGTGATGAAAACTCAGAACAACATGTCGTGAAGACAATGACACGTTTAAGATCCAGTGCTTTCCACTTCACCATGTGTCAGTCTTTGCTTGTGAAGCCTGCCACCCATCCTCTGCACCATTAGGTGGTGGAAGGGCACAGCTGTGGTACAGCCACGTGTGGCAGAAACCACGTGTGGCACTGGTGGGCAACCGACTCTGGACTTCCTCCATCCAGCTCTCCATCCAGCCTAGAGACACCTTGAGCTGTGCAACCCCAAGGCAGGGCAGACCACACTGCCCAGGTCATGGCGTGACACCCCCTGTGGGAACTGGTATACACGCCCCAGTGTAAACACAGTTTACAAGAACCACCCGCCATCTAAAAGTACAGAGATACTACAGGATCGAGGGTAAACCCTCTACCAAATGTCCAAGGGTGTGAAAATTCCAAGCAAATTCAGCACTGAAGTTCAGAACAGTGGATCTGCCCCACCCTACCCAACGCAACGCTTCCAAAATCACCTGGCAGCTGCTGCAGGATAGATCCCGGTTCACATATATTTTGTGTCCCCATCCAGGGAGAAAAAGCACCGTCTGCCAGGGGCTCTGNATCGAGGGTAAACCCTCTACCAAATGTCCAAGGGTGTGAAAATTCCAAGCAAATTCAGCACAGAAGTTCAGAACAGTGGATCTGCCCCACCCTACCCAACGCAACGCTTCCAAAATCACCTGGCAGCTGCTGCAGGATAGATCCCGGTTCACATATATTTTGTGTCCCCATCCAGGGAGAAAAAGCACCGTCTGCCAGGGGCTCTGAGGACGGCTTGCAGGGCTCTGCACCTGGGACTCCCAGGGCCCCGTCGGGAGCAAACTGCAGACCAGGAAGGCATCGCTCAGAGGAGTCGGAATCTGCCAGACCCCAGGTCACCTTGAGCCCTTTCAAAAGGCGAAGAGTCCTCTTCCAGACTAGGACATGCACTAACCTGGACCTCAAAGCAAAGGTGAACATCTCCACGTCACTATCAACGCTTGAAACCTAACTACTTCCTCCTCCTGCAAACACTACAGTCCTCGACTCAAATCCCTAAGTTTATTTTGTCTTTTCTTGGGAATATTTCTAACCCCAGCATACAAAAGAAAAGCAGAAATTTTTATTACTAACACAATATGATTTTAAAATATCACATTAATATTTTCCCTTTCTTCAGGAGAAAAATAAATAATTCAGAAAATTACATACCAGGTTTGAAGGTAATTAGGCAGGTCCTATTTGTACAAGTTCCTTCTGGAAAAATCATGATCTTGAAATGGGAGAAAAAAGGCAAGCATTAAAC
>NW_007740017.1:20421-32585 GCF_000696425.1 Galeopterus variegatus
TACAAGTTCCTTCTGGAAAAATCATGATCTTGAAATGGGAGAAAAAAGGCAAGCATTAAACGGAACTCAATTATAACTAAGAGAACACAGGTGCCAATCTTCACTACTACTGACATAATTTAGATACTTTAATCACCTCAGTTGAAAAAGTTAAAATGCATTATGGAAGCATATACTGATTTCCATTAACTACTGGTTTTATTAAAACCTGGAAGCAATCAAATATACAAACAGCATGTGTCTTCCTAGAGCATGGCTCTTGGAAAATGGGGTAATCGTGGTACCCACCCCACAGGTGCTGGGAGGATCTGGTGCAACTAAATGTGCTGTACCATTAGCACAAAACAAGCCCCCCGTGGAAAGTCATAATCCTCCCAGGAAGAAGAAAGCACAGGCAACAGTGGCAGACAAAGGAGCGTGCCCCCTGCGGAGGGGATCAGACAGGGGCCGGGACCCTGAGGAGTGGGGGCAGAGACCACGTGCCAGGCAGTGGAAAGCCCCATGGAATCAGCAGTGAAGGACCCCCCCCCCCCNCAGACCCTGCAATGTTTCCTAAGCAACCAGAACCCAGGGCACCCTGTGACATTTCCAGCTTCTGAATGCTGGCTCAACTGAAAAGAAAAAAAAATGAAGTGTGGGCCAAACATGGTGCACTTGTGCCGCAGCGGGTGCCAGGCCTTCCAGATGTGGCCGGGGACCAGCGCGCGGCTGGGGTAGGTCAGCCAGGGTTTTTTGACGTGAGTCAACACACCTCAGGCTAACACGTTAACTCAGAAATGAGACCGCACCCAGGAGGGCGGATTACAATGCTCTGAGTTAGAACTCACTTTCAAACAAGATGTTCAGGAACTTGGGGTGCACTTCAGAATTGTTTTTTCTTATCTCTTTCCATTTTAAGTCCCGAACACCAAAACCGAAAGCACCTGATTTTACCAGATTTTTGGATTTGCACATTCACCCAAAACGAAATGGAAAAAAACCCGGCACCCAGAGGAGGTGAGTTCTGGCCTCTTGGTTTCTTTTTTCCCTCCCTGTTCTCAAAGTTCACATCTTTGGAATAAAGCCACCAGAACGCAGGCAGGACGGCGCTACCTGCGGCCACCTTCCATTGGACTGCGCCCGTCTCCTGATCTCCTCCACGGTCTTCCTGCGGGAATCCTGGTCTGAGCGGGACACAAACACCGGCCGGATGTACCTTATCAGAGCTGAAAGACAGGGGTCGGGGCAGATCGTGTTGGAATGTGGGGAGTCTGTGGCAGGACTGGGGTCGCAGTGGGGGGCTGCCCCATGGCTCCCAGTGAGGTGTGGGACCCCCAGAGACACGCCGTGGGCTGTGCTGCAGGACGGGCTCTGAGTCAAGGCCTATAGCGAGGGAATCGGAAAATCACCAACCTTCCCATGAACTCTCATGACAGCAGGAAGCACCAAAACCTGCAAGGCCAGAAGTGACAAACGAGAGTTCACGTGACCATAAATCAGACGAAGCGCACAGAACGCACGCCTGGCCCGCCAGGAAGTGGCCCACTTTTGGTTACCCGTATTAATGGAGGAGGGGGAAGGGGGGGTCCATGGCCCCAGGTCACATGGCTCAGACCCCTCCAGCCCCCTGTTGTGGGTTGAACTTTGTTTCCTAACAGATAAGCTGAAGTCCTAACTCCTGGTACCCATGAACATGACCTCATTCGGAAATAGGGTGTCTGCAGATGACCGAGTTCAGAGGAGGTCATCCTGGGGTAGGGTGGACCCTGATCCAGTGGCTGGTGTCCTCATGAGAAGAGGCGAGGGGATGGAGAGATGGGGGAGAGAAGGCCATGTGACAGCAGAGGCAGAGCCTGGAGCCATGTGCCACAGCCAAGGAACGCCAGGACTATGGCCACCACCAGCCGTCGGAGGAGTCACAGGATGGTGCCTCTGCAGAGCCCCCAGGATGCTCAGCCCCGATTCCAACCACTGCACCATGTGGCACCCCCGTCAGGTGTGGGGGGCCAGGGGAACAAGACACACCCGCTGTGAAGGACCGAGCTCCACAACCAAAATGACGGCGACAGCCAGAGCACAGGCCTCTTCTTACAAGAGGACTGAAAAGTGGAGAGACACTTGGAACACGCCGAGCAGATGTCCACATGGAACCGTCCTCGGCAGAGCCGGCTTTCTGGAGGTGAAGCGTGCCCGGCGCGGCCACCTCAGGCCCGGCGAGGGCGTGTCACCGCCTGCTCCACCCGTGCGCTCGCTGGGCAGCGCGGGCCGGTCCTCCAGGGGCCCAGGCCTAGCTTCAGGTGTCGTGTCTCGGTGCTTTGACTGCTTGTGAAGAATCTTTCATGACTCGCTCTTCCTTAGAGGTCCTCCGAAGAGCAAAGAGAAAACCCATTTTAAAAAGAAGAACATTCCTTCTGTCTCACAATGACCCGTGGGGTCCACGAGACCCTTTTGTGAACCTGAAGATACACGTGGGTCTTGGCGATCTCATTTTTCCTGGGCTTTCAGTCACTTTGCTGCTCCACCTTCTAGCAACGATCTTGCCCTTACTCTCTGATTATCCTGACGCCGCTAGAAACGCCTGGCAGGAGGAGAGGGAAGCAGGGACGTGGGGGGACCGACGGCGCGACCGCTCAGCCTGTCGCGTTCCTCACTGGTCTGCCCGGAGCCGGCCTGTCTTCCGGGGCAGCGCACAGGGGCCTGGAGCTTCACCTCCGTAGTCTCATCGCCGGTCTGTGTCTCTGAAGAGGCGAGGTTTCCGAAGTTTCCCTTTTCTGTCCATAACGGCAAAGAAGAGAAAATCGACGTGGAAGGCACGCCACAGTTCTCAGGGGGTCCCAGGATGAACGCAGGAGACAGGAAGCAGCTGTCGGGGGCCCCGGTGGCAACACCGACCCTCTGAGCGAAACCCCAGGCTGCACGTCTCAGATGGGCCACCCGATGAGTGTTCCCAGTCCAGGACCTGACACCTGGGCAGCTGCTTCCCAGGGCAGAAGGAGCCCCGGCCCCTGTGGGTCCTGCGGCGGGAAGGGCCTCGGCATGCCGTGTGTGGCAGGAGCTGGACGGCCGTCCCGCAGCGGGACAGTGACGGCATTCCTTCACCTTTCTGCTGTGTGAGCACCAGACTCACTTTTCATAAGTAGACGGGCACACGCCACAGTTCTCAGGGGGTCCCAGGATGAACGCAGGAGACAGGAAGCAGCTGTCGGGGGCCCCGGTGGCAACACCGACCCTCTGAGCGAAACCCCAGGCTGCACGTCTCAGATGGGCCACCCGATGAGTGTTCCCAGTCCAGGACCTGACACCTGGGCAGCTGCTTCCCAGGGCAGAAGGAGCCCCGGCCCCCGTGGGTCCCGTGGAGGGAAGGGCCTCGGCATGCCGTGTGTGGCAGGAGCTGGACGGCCGTCCCGCAGCGGGACAGTGACGGCATTCCTTCACCTTTCTGCTGTGTGAGCACCAGACTCACTTTTCATAAGTAGACGGGCATGTATAGAATAAAGGCGACTGCAAGAAAACGGTAATGTAAAAATTAAAAAATTCACAGGGTTGAGCACTCTAGTCAGTATTCATAAATTTAAAATGAAAATATTTTGAATATATTCAACACTCATCTCTTCAGAGAAGTTGTGAACTGTCAACGTCTCCAAAGAGGGGCTGGAAGCTACGACACGCTGGAAGCCGTGGGAGACGGCGCTGCGCTCCGGTATCAGCACACATCCCAGGCTCACGGTGGCGGGGAGGGGACGTCAGCAGCGCTCGGAGGACAGCGCCCCTGCCAGGCATGCTGAAAACCGGGGAGGCGGGGAACAGGAGGTGGGGTGTGCCGCATTTGAAGCCTAGCTTGAATTTCTAGTAGATTGCTTGTCACCGTCCCTTCACTCAGGTCTGCAAATTGTCCACACTATGACCAGAAACACAAAGGCTTGACAGAGCGCCTTGCACACAGCACACACAGCGGTGACTATCCCTCCTCATGGCGGTGGGGCCGTTGGCGCCCAGCTCTGACCCAGAGCCCAGCAGGGCTGGCGTCCCACACCCTGGCCTTGGGGCGTGGACGGGTACGCAAGATCTGCGAGGATTCTACCTGGTGGTCAAAGCCAAGGTGTGTGTGAATGATGGTGACCACAGCTTCCCGCCCCAGAAGGTCCCAGAAATGCTGACACTCACAGCCTGAAGCCTTAAAACCACAAAGGAAGGACACAGAACAGACACGATCTCTGCAAAACCCCAAGTCCCCTCTGACCAGGGACCACGCCCCCCCATGTCCCAGGGTTTGTGCTGACGCTTCAGATCACTAACGTGAACACAAATTTCCTTGTTATCATGCCTCTGCCTGGTTTTCAGAAAATTCCTGGAATTCGCCTTGACTTTCCAGGCGCGTGGTATATAATCCTTTCTTTGGAAGAGTAGGCTCTCAGTTCCTGGCCACACGGTCTAGATCTCAAACCCCCTCCAGGAAGCTCCGTCAGGAAGGGGGCTGCCTCTGCCTGCTCGGGGCCTGGGTCTCAGGTGGTGTGCCTTCTCACTTTCGTAACCCATGGCCCCAGAACAGCCAGTTTATGTCCCCACAGAGGATCTGTGACATCACTCACAGGGTCAAGACTACACGTGGTCTGCACTGTCCACCTCCACGCTGGCCTCTCAGCTGGACCCCGGCTGCCTGGAACGGTGAGCTGGAGACTCTTATTTCATGCTCAGGACGAGCCTCAAAGTGCTCATCCACAGCATCAGAGACGACTTCCCAGCCGAGGAAGCCAGCTCTATGTGCCCAGCGTCTTGAACCAACAGAACTCACCCTTGACCCATCCAACCTCCAAACACCTTGTTGTGACACTTCAACCACACCACTTCCCCAAATCCACTGTGTGAGCAGGACATGCGCCTCCCTCGAGAAAGACCTGGAGGCTGGCACGCTTCGGGCGGGAGCAGGTGCAGAGGGGACCTGTGCTACAGAAGCTGGGTTTGCAGTAGACCTCGGCGGAGATGCGGAGGCATCTGGAATGCTACCAGAGTGGCTGTGCATGCTGTGGACAGGGGTGGGGACTCTGCTGCTGCCTGCTTGGGTTCGAACCCATCCTTGGCCACCTGCCTGTGCTGCGGCCATGGGTCGGTGTGGCTGGCTCCTCAACCGCCCAGATGCACAGAGAGAAGGGCACCTGCCTCCAGAGAAGGGAGTGGGTTAAGTAACAAACAGGAGGTCTTGAGCCATCCTGGTACCCACAGCAGGGGAATGTCCCCTACTTGGCTGTTACAAATGTTCCTCGTGATCAGGAAGTGTGTCGGCATCAGCGTCTGGTTTATCCCGCAGGAGACAGACAAGCCATGGCAGCTCAGTCAGTGCAACAGGCAGCAGGAGTGCAGGAGCCGGCCTGGATGACCAGTTTCAAACCCTGTGTTGTGCCTGCCCTTGCTGCTGACCGACCGTGTCCTCGAGTCTCTGCAGTCTCTTTGGTGGGGCCTGGTGAGCTGCAGGTGCTTCCCTGAGGTGGCACCAACATGGCCTTCCCGGGGGGAGGAGAGCAGCTGGGACGGCAGCGTGTCTGTGGTGGGCTTGCCCAGGCTCCTTCAAGCTTCCCTGGCTGGTTGGGGGCAGGAGAGTGGTCAGAGCTATGAGTCCAGACCTCGAACCTGCAGCCCTAACGGGGGCCACACAGACCTCCAGTCCTACCACGTGCAGACAGACCACACGAGTCGCTGCCTGGCACCAGCCTCCTGCCTCCACCAGCACTGGCCACGGTCGACATGTCCGCTGGCTCCCGAGGGTTTGGTGCCCAGTGTGCCAGGCTGGGGGCTTCCTTGTCTCATGTCCAGTTTTCCTATCCCACCATGGCTGCAACCCTCAGTGGACAGTGCGATGGACTGGATGTGTCCTGCCCAAAGTCCCTCGTTGAAGTTCCAACCCCCCAGGTGATGGTGTTAGGAGGTGAGGCCTCTGGTAGGTGATGAGGTCAGGAGGGTGGAGCCTCATAAGTGGGATCAGTGTCCTCCTAAAAGAGGCCCCAAGAGCTCGCGCTCCCCTGCCACCATGTGAGGACGCAGGGAGAAGGCGCCCTCTGTGAACCAGGAAGCGGGTCCTCACCAGACACCCGGTCTGCCACGCCTTGACCTTGGACTCTGGCTTCCAGAACTGAGAGAAATAAATTTCCGTTGTCTACAAGCCAGCCAGGGTACGACATTCTCTTACAGCAGCTCGAACGGACTGCAACAGCCGGAAGGCGACGTGGGGCTCTTGGTGGCAAGACGTTTGTTAAAAAAACTCATGCTTCCTCTTAGGCTCTAGGTGGTTCGAGCGGGACAGGAAAGAAGAATCAGGTGAGCGCTGCTCGAGCCTTCCACGCAGGGAGGGAAGGAGGAGCTGGCCGAGGGGCGGGGGCCGCGCCAGGAGACGCGCCCTCGACACCAGACGCGTGAGCTACTCGACTTCATCCCACAGCAAGAAAAACTGCTCCTCGCTAGACCAGAAACACCCAGTCCACGCTCAAGCGAATGGACATTGTTCAGCATCTGTTTTGTAAATCAGACCCCCCAACACTCCTTTTATTAGAAAGACAAAATAAAACATACACAGTCTTCTCTATGTAAGTGTCACATGAACGTGAATGGTGTTAGGTGACACAGAAACGCAGGGGAGGCAGCTGGAGCAGGTGGCTCAGGGTGAGGCCCCTCTGCCCACGCAGCACTCACTGCCAGCCCTGCCCAGCACCTGTCCTGACCACGGTGCTCAAAGGCAGCAGAGACGGCGATGGAGGCACCGTCGGGGATGTGGGGCCAGGCAGGGCCAGCAGATCCTGTGAAGGCACCGCGAGGACAGACACTTGCTGGGGCGGGGGGGACAGGTGTCTTCATCTGCCATGTCAGGGGACAGCGCAACTAGCTGGTCCAGGGCTCCCGGCAGCTCGCACTGAGCAATGGTGCTGTGGGCTCAACAGTGGCTCCCAAAGTGTGCCCATGTCCCAATCCCCAGAACTTGTTAACGTGGCCTTATTTAGACAAAAGGTCTTTGCGGATGTAACTGGTTCAGAATCTTAAGCCAAGATCATCCTGGATTCTCCGGTGACCAGTGTCCTTATAAGACACATGGAAGAGAGACACAGAGGGAAGAGGCTGTGAGGCTGTGTGCCCGCGGAGGCTGGAGCCACACGGCCACAAGCCCCGAGTACCTGAGGCCACCAGGAGCAGGGAGAGGCAAGAAGGGTCCTCCCCTGGAGCCTCTGGAGGGAGTGTGGCCCTGCCACACCTTGATTTCAGATTTCTGCTCTCCAGAATGAGAGGGGATGGATTTCTGCCTTATTAAGCCAGCAGCTTTGGTGATGTGTTACGGCAGGACGCTCACACACCTGGATTCACAGTGCAGTCACTAGTGCATTGGGACACCCTCCTGAGCTGCTCCCAAAGACGTCTAGGACGTCTGTCTGATAAAGGTTAGCCATCCTTGCTAAACGGAACTAGAATAAGCACTTGAACTTGTGATGGTATCTGAGGGCACCCGGGTGCTAATGAAAATCACAACAGTCACTGCTACAGAGGAAAACCACAAGGAAAAGAAGTGGGGCGCAAGGCTAGGTGCCTGTGTTGTGTGGGTGCGGCCTGTGTGGACCGGCCCCGTGTTCTCATGTGACCTGCGTGGACAGGCTCTGCCACACGGTGGGTGGCTCACCCACTCCCAGCGGGGGGCTCACCCACTCCCAGCAGGGGACTCACCCACTCCCAGCAGGGGGGCTCACCCACTCCCAGCAGGGGGCTCACCCACTTCCAGCAGGGGGGCTCACCCATTCTTATGGTGGGTGCTCACTCGCTCCCAGCAGGGGGGCTCACCCACTCCCAGCAGGGGGGCTCACCCACTCCCGGCAGGGGGTCACTGCTACAGAGGAAAACCACAAGGAAAAGAAGTGGGGCGCAAGGCTAGGTGCCTGTGTTGTGTGGGTGCGGCCTGTGTGGACCGGCCCCGTGTTCTCATGTGACCTGCGTGGACAGGCTCTGCCACACGGTGGGTGGCTCACCCACTCCCAGCGGGGGGCTCACCCACTCCCAGCAGGGGGCTCACCCACTCCCAGCAGGGGGCTCACCCACTCCCAGCAGGGGGCTCACCCACTCCCAGCAGGGGGCTCACCCACTCCCAGCAGGGGGCTCACCCACTCCCAGCAGGGGGCTCACCCACTCCCAGCAGGGGGCTCACCCACTCCCAGCAGGGGGCTCACCCACTCCCAGCAGGGGGCTCACCCACTCCCAGCAGGGGGCTCACCCACTCCCAGCAGGGGGCTCACCCACTCCCAGCAGGGGGCTCACCCACTCCCAGCAGGGGGCTCACCCACTCCCAGCAGGGGGCTCACCCACTCCCAGCAGGGAGCTCACTCCCAGCGGGGCGAGGGGCTCACTCACTTCCCCATATTGGGATGTCTCTGCTCTCTGCCTTCATCACGATGGAGGACATTGTCATGGTGACAGGGATGGCGTCGAAGTAGGAGGAATGTGGTGCCAGCGTGAGGATGGCCGCCTCTGTGGGCAGCGCCTGCCGCCCCTTCACGGCCACGCGGTGGAAGCCACCCACAAACCACATGGTGCGCATGATGGCCTTGAGCAGGAAGTCCACCACCCTGCAAAAGAGGGGCTGGGTCACATGGTGCAGGGGCTGCGGGACGCACATGCAACCACACACAACACAGGAAGCCCAGGCTGCAGCCTTTGCTGAGGGCGTCCAGGGCGTGGCCGTGGCCGGTCTGTGCCCGCAGGAGCCGCTGCTGCAACGCCCGGCCGCAGGCAGGAGGGACGCTGCACTTCTCTCCCTTGCGTCCCACGCTCAGCTGGAGGCTTCTCCACTCAGGTTTGCTCAGGGATGTGGAAGGGCTCCGTGTCCTGGTCTCTGCTACAGTGCACACCAGCATTCAAATGACATGGGACTCGGAACATCCACAGAATAAGCCACGTGCCAGAACTAAAGACCCCTACACCTTAAATGTTAGCAACTTATCTACCAGAATCCTATCGCTTTTACGTGGAAACAATCATTAAGACCTCCGCAGTGCACATTAAAATAAGAGGAAAGCCCAGAAGGAGAACAGGCGCAGAGGCCGGCGTGTAAGCCTCCCTGGTGTCATTTCCTACAGGAAACCAAGGTTCCCAAACTAGGCATCACGCCATGAAGTGAGATTCTTCCGGATGAAATTGATGGACAGTAAATACAGAAAATAAAGTAAAAATTAGCCTAGATTTACTGAATTTGTTTCCTATTTGTTTCCTTTTTAAATATATGAGAATTTACGCACTTTGATCCCTTTTATAATAATCTCTAACAAACTACAAAAGGCCTCGATTCAACACGTCATTGAAGTGGCACGTGGCAAGTGGCCCTCGGACAGCAAGAAGCCACAGGTTGCTCACACCTGAGTGCACAGAGGGGAGGATCCACCCTCACCAAGAGACAACTCTCTCTCTCTCTCTGCTCTACCAAACTGCCCTGTGAGACCCTGGGTTGCTGTCACCACCAAGACCCTCCCCAGATGTGTTCCCTGGACTTTGGACTTCCCAGCCTCTGAAACTGTAAGCAATAAATTTCCTTTTCTTTATAAATTACCCATTCCAGGTAATTTTGTTAAAAGCAACAGAAGTGGACTAATGTAGAAAACTGGTACTAGAGAGTTGGGGTGTTACTTAAACACTTGGAAATGTGGAAGTGGCTTTGGAACTGGGTGTTGAGGAGAGTCTGGAGGAATTTGGAAGAAAAGGCTAGAAAAAGCATAGGTGCTGGTCAAATGGTGGTGAGCAGATGCTGATAGAAATATGGACAATAAAGGCCATTCTGAGAAGATCTCAAATAGAAATAAGGAGATTTCCAGAAACTGGGGCAAAGATCACCCTTGCTATAAACTGCCCAGGAACTTGGCCACATTCTGTTCATGCTCCAAAGTTATAGAACATGGAACTTCAAGGTGCCGAATCAGGGTATTTGGCAGAAGAAACTTCTAAGCATCAAGCATTCAGGAAGTCACGCAGCTGCTTGTAACAGCCTGCACTGTGCAAAGGCATAACATGAAGCAGGAATTTACTTAAAAGACGTTCATTCAAAAGAAAGCAGAGGGCAAAAAATCGGGAAACTATCAGCCTGGCCATGTGGGAGAGAAGCTAAAAGCCTGCAATGGTGCAGCCCTGTCACACTTTTACCAAGAGAAGGGAAACAAGACTGTGAAGGCGTTTTGGAGATCTTTGAGGCTGCCTCTTCCATTGCAGGCCCAGAGGCCTAGGGAGAGAGCATGGGCTTGGGGAATAGGCCCGAGGCACCCTGCATGGGCTCGCTGCCCAGGGCCACCTCAGAATGCTGGTCCCTGCACTGGCACCCCAGCTGCTCTGGCTGCTCCAGCTGTGGCTAAATTGGCCCCAGGTGTGGCTGGACCCAAATCTTTGAAAAATACAAGCTGGAAGCCCTGGTGGCATCCATGTGATGTTAGGTCTGCAGGCTTGCAGAATGCTAGAGCTGTGGAGGCTTGGGAGCCTCCACCCCGTTTTCAAAGGATGTATGGAAAAGTCTGGGGGCCCAGGAAGAGATCTGTCACAGAGGTGGATTCACCACATACAATCTTCACTACAGCAACGCCAAGAGGAAACATGGGGTCAGAGTTGAAGCAGGTAAACCCCATCAGCACCATGCCCAGTGGAGCCATGGAACTGGGACTGCCATGGAGACCCAGACCTGTGTCGCTACCAGCCAGCAACACCAGCCTGCAAGAGCTGAAGCATCACCTGAGACCAGGAAAGTCACCAGTGGAGCCATGGAACTGGGACTGCCATGGAGACCCAGACCTGTGTTGCTACCAGCCAGCAACACCAGCCTGCAAGAGCTGAAGCATCACCTGAGACCAGGAAAGTCACAGGAGCAGAGCTGTCTGAGGACTTGGGGACCCAACCCCCACACCAGCATGCAGAAGACATGAAACATGGTGTCACGGTACATGATTCACCAGCTTTAAGATTCAGTGCCTGCCCTGCTGGGTTTTGGACTTGCTTAGGACCTGTTATCCCTTTCTTTTGGCCTATTTCTCCCTTTTCAAACAGAAATATGTACCCTATGTGTGTCCCACCATTGTATCATGGAAGTAAATAACTTGTTTTGATTTCACAGATGGGACTCTGAACGTTGGACTTTTGAGTTGGAACATGTTAAGACTTTGGGGACAAAATGAATATATTTGTATGTGAAAAGGACATGAGTTTAGGGGGCCTGGGGCAGAACGCCTTGGCTTGAATATCCCCCTAAAACTTAGTCCCCTCTGTGACAGTGTAAAGAAGGTGGGAAGTCTTATTACAGTAATGAAAGGTGGAGCCTTGAAGCGGTGATTAGGTTGTAGGACCTTGCCACAGTGAACGGATTAGTAATGGTGGTCAGGGGTGTGGTTTTGAGGGCTTTCAAACGAGAGCATGTGAGAGTCTCTCTCTGCTCTGCCATCTGCCATATGAGACTTCTGGGTCACTGTCACCACCACCAAGGCCTTCACCAGATGTGTTCCCTGAACTTTGGACTTCCAACCTCAGAACCTGTAAGCAATAAATTTTGTTTTTCTACAAAATAAAAAGAGCCAAGTCCCATTCTGCCACCAGGTTAAGTGGGTGACCAAATTGGGAAAAATCACTGCACATAAAAACAAGAGACTAAAACCTTACTCAACTGATTTTCCCAAGGGGCTTAAAAGTCCTCTCGAGAGACGGATCAGAGCAGCGGCCAATCACTGGAAGGGCACAGAGCCCTCCAGGAGCCACTGTGAAAAGACCGTCACCTGTCCACATGGTAAACAAGTACCGCGTGGCTACAAACTGGGACTCTGGGGACCTGACACTGATGCTGTGTTTCTGAAGCTGGGTGTGATGGCACAGGCATGCGCTTTTTAATTACTTGTTCAACTAAACATTTTTAAATGCACTTTTCTGTATGAACATTATTTTTCACAATAAAAGCATGTAAATAAATAAGACAATGGATAACAAGTGATGCATAAGGAGGGAGAAACAAACGAGGCTGCCGGGGAGCCTGCAGGAACAGCAGCCAGTCCCAGGAAGGCAGACTCAGAGGCGGGGGGGAGGGGAGAGCTGGGAAGAAGTGGGAAACACATGTCACTCTATTAGAGACACACCCACCACCCCTCAGATCAGAAGGCCAGACAGGACTCGGCAGAAATGGACTGGGGATGGGCAGGTAGCCC
>NW_007740018.1:0-17158 GCF_000696425.1 Galeopterus variegatus
GGGGGTGACTCACAGAGCTTGCAGAGTTGGGCCGGTCTGGCGCGCTTCACTCCGCCTCTGCACAGTCATTTGCTGGCTTTCCTGGCCTTTGTTGTCTGGGCTGATCGCTCGGTCCCGCAGCCAGGCTTGGGCACTCTCAGGAGTCCTCCTCTGTGTCGGCCCCAAAACCTCGAACCTGCTGCCGCTTGTTTGTCGATGTAGGATCGTTGTTGAAAGAATTATTCGCCTTTTGTTGCTCTTGGAAATGCAATCAATACTCTGGTATCACAGCGCACAGCTCTCAGGATTGCGCTGTCTCCTGTCACGGCCGCTCCAGACCCATCGCCATCTTAGAACTCCACTTCGACTTTTATATTTCTCTGAGCTCCGTGAAACCGACGGCAGGATTGAAGGACCTTCCGAGCGGGAGGGTTGCTGGGCCCCAGACAGGCCCCGAGATCGGCCCCTTCTCCATCATTTTATTTGGATTCTCTTAAATAGTCACATACTCATACACACATACAGGGATAGTAGAATAGCTCACAAATATGAGAATTATCCATTGAATCTGGAAATTATACTGAGTGTTTGCAAGATCCATGATCTCTCCCTTAGGTATCAACAGATCATAGAGAAGGGATCAGCAAACTTTTTCAATAAAGGGACAGATAATAAATGTTTTAGGCCTTGTGGACCGCATGATCTTTGTTGCAACTATTTGACTTTGCTGTTTTAGTATAAAAGCAGCCACAGGCCAAACATTAACAAATGAGTATAGTCGTGTTCCAATAAAACTTTATTCATGGACACTGACTTGATTTTCATAAAATTAATACAAGTCATGAAATAAAATTTTTCTTTTAATTGTTTCAACCACTTAAACTATAAAAAGTATTCATTCTTAGTTCATAGGCCATACCAAAACAGGGAATGGGCTGAAATGGCTTGCAAGACATAGTTTGCTAACCTCTGTCATAGAACATTAATACTGTGTCCTATCAGGAAGAAAAAAATAGTAAAGAATTGTGTGTGGCATTCAGCAAGCTTTCACAAATGTACTTCAAGATGCATCTAATGTATCTAAAAAGAGATGCTATATTTTTTCTTTTTTTAGAAAATACAGACTGTTACAGCACTGGGACAATTTTATAAAAACAACAGTTTCTAATTGGTTTTTACCTAAAGAGTCCATGACAAATACACTGTCAAAAGAATGTTTTATTATGCAGAGCAGTGATATCAGTTTCATATATAACCATCTTCCTTGCCAATCAAATAATACTATAGATAGGTGTGACTCATGCCTAGACATAGTCACAGTTTTGACTCATAGATTGGAATATGAAATATAAACAGGAAACTGGAAGAATAATTGCTTGACTTAAACTTTAGGTTAAAATAGTTGAAGAAGAGTAATATTGCTAACATATGAATGTATTAGGAGATATCCTAAAATTTTTCTGGAACTCTCCTAAAATTGTTCTTTGTGTAATTGCCAAGATAATGATGAGAAAAAGAACCTTGCAAATTTCTGCTTTTATTTAATTCATTATTTAGTAAGATTGTTTATTTTAAATACATTACTATTACACATATAAGTATTACTAGTATGGTTGGCCCTTGACACCCCCAGCAGATTGAAAATATTTGGGGGAAAAAAAACCAAAATATAATAATACAACATTAAAAATATTACAAATTTTAAAATACAGTATAACAACTATTTACATAACATTTGCATTGTATTAGATATTGTAACTAGTCTAGAGGTGATTTAGAGTATATGGGAGGATGTATGTATGTTATATGCAAATATTGTCCCATTTTGTGTCAGAGACTTGAGCATCTGTGGATTTTGGTATCTGCTAAGGGTCCTAGAACAAATTCCCCAGGATACTGAGGAATGACCGTACACTTAGAAACCACTCAGAAATCCTCAAGAATAAATAGTTTATTGTATGAAAGAGTAAATCATAATCTGATCCCAATTATCATTAAAAATTGAATTAGTGTTATATTTTTACTAGCATGGTGAATTTGTTTTAACACAAAACTGCATAGAATAGCATTTCTAGAGCTTGTATAGATCTTAAATGATGTTAAAAATAAAAACACCCAAATTTGATGAGGCACAGTGTAAATGCTTCATTGCTTTTTGTTGTCTAACCAAGCCCTTCATTTTAGAAATAAGGAAGTTAAGCAGAGAGATGCAAAGTGACTTATATAAGGTTACACAGCAAATTAGGGGTAAATCAAGACAAAAATCCAGTTTTATTTTTCTATTACAATATTCTACAACCAAAGGAAGCAAGAGATATCCAGCTTGTGAACTGAGGTAAAAAAAAAAAAAAAAAACGATGTTTTATATTGACTACAGGTCTTTTATTATTGTCATAATCTCCTTCTTCCCCATTCTCTTCCTCTTCTTCCTCCTCCTTCTTCCACTGTCTACTTCTTTTTCTCCTTTAATAAGCTAGTTTTAAGTTATTTTGAAAAATATTGAATATTATTTTTAGTTATTGCTATCTGCAAAAGAGTATTTCATGTATTCTCAATTTAATTGTACTTTATAAAACATTCACTTCTACATGGTGGTCCTGATTGTATATTTAAATATTTCAAAAATACTAAATACACTTAAAATATTGGCTTATATTTATGAATATGGTAGTTCTACTTAAAGAGTTGTCAGTGTAAACATACTGAATAGAACAAAACACAATGATACTGTGCAATGTCTTATTGACAAATAACATTAAATGTAATCCTCCCACCCACTAATCCTAAAGAAGGTTAGTAAAATTCTGTGTAGTAAACAGCTCACAGATTTCTATAGGGAGGGAAAATTCATTTTCCCACTGATCAGAGCATATGGAGAATTTTCTTTCCTTCAGAGAACTCACTGTTCCCTACAGGGCTGGATATTTTTTAATGAGTTGATGATACGGTGGGCACCATGAAATGATGATATTAGGCATCTGTGTGAAAAGCTACCAATAACAAAAAGTATTAGAGATTTAGCTATAGAATTATGATGGGTGTTATAAAATTACAGAAAAAAATAACCATGTGGAGGGTAAAGTGATTTAATAAGAATCAAATGCTATTTAAGACAAATCTTAGATATCTTACCATTAAAAGAATACATCTTTCTAAGATAAACAAATGTGATATTTACTGGTATGGATAAGTCTTTGGGTTAAATCAACACTGATTATTCATTGTCTACATTAAGGCAATAAGAACAATATTATGAATATTTTCTCCCCCAAACAGATGCTCAGACTCTGTAGATCATAATGCAGATATAAATATCAAAGCTTATTATATTTTAGATAGCTGCAGTGTATTGGGCGCTTTTGAAATACTCATGATTCTTTTGCTATGTCCATTTTTCTCTCATGGGTTAGAAGTAAATGTTGACATGTAAAAGAAACATGTGCTCTAAAGTTGATTTTCCCTAATATCCATTCTTCCCTTCTTGGACAACCTGGAGTTTAGCCCAGAGTAAAGGCTACCTTAGACTCCTAGGCAATCATTTTTAGACAGCTAAGCAATCATTTAAATGGGCATGTGCATAATTTTTGTCTACTCGGACACAAATAGAAGTGCCATGTGCCCCTTACCAATTGAGCTCTTAAGAAAGGAAAAAGCATTCCATCTTCTTTCTTTCTCCTTTTATGGGCCTTTGTGATGTGGTAGTGAGACATCTTTGACCAGTCAGAAGCAAGAAACACCTAGGGATGGCAGAGTAGAAAGAGAGAAGGAGTCTGTGCATGGAGCCCTTCTGTGAACCCTGGGCTGACAGTACTTGCATAAATGCATGAGAGAGAAATAAACATCTTCTTGTTATAGTCTATCTCGTAAATTTTTGTTGTCTATCAAGATGAGTATACTAGGCTTTTGATCTTTATCTTTACCTAATGATATGAGGAATTGCATGAATATTAAATCCTAATATTCAGTGAAAGAGCGTCTTGCATTCTTAAACTCTGTTCAGTCAACTTTACAATAGATTCAATTTGTTACTATTTTATTTAGGCTATTGACATCATATATTGAAAAAGTAATAATCTGGAGATTTTTCTTTATTTAAAAAATGTTTTCCATCTGGTCAGCTCAGTTGACTACAGCACAGCCTTCTAACACCAACGTCAAGGGTTCAGATCCTCATACTAGCCAGCTGCTAAAACAAACAAACAAGTTTTAATATCAGATTTATGCTAGATTCATGAAATAATTTTCAGAATCTTTCATATTTTCTTTGCTTCTGCACAATTTGTATGTCATGGAAATATTGGTTTCTTGAAAGCTTGAAAGAAGTTACTTTTAAACTACTATAGCCCTAAATATTTTCACGCATTTTTCCAGTTTCTTCCATAGTTATTGATATACCAAGGCTTCTTAGTCTTTTTTTCTGGCCAATTTTGGTCTACCACGTAAGTTTAGAAAATCATCATTACACTGAGGATTGTACTGTGTATCAGATTACACAGATTTGTGTATTACATTCTCAAACTTTTTCACAGATGTTGGATCTTCTTTTCCATTCTTAATATAGTGCTCTTGAGTTTTCTTTATTTTTCACTCACAATTACATAAGGTAGAAGTTTGTTTGATTACTTTTGTCAAAAACTTTCTCTGATTTTTCCTGCTTTGCGTTCATTAATTTACTGCTGCAACACAAGCTCTCTTTCTGCTTTCTGCACCATTTTTTTCTTGAATTAATTAGTTCATTTTTAGTTTTTCTTGAACAACAATAAAAGCATTTGAAGATAAAATTTTAATTTCTGATTAAACTTTTAACCATGCCCCAAATTTTTGATATGTAGTGATGTCACTGTCATTTTTTACTAATATTTAAATGGTATTTTTTATTTCTTCTTTGCCTTAACATTACTTTACAAAGTTCTCTTTCTTTTATATTTTAAGGATTTTTTTGGATTATTATTAATTTCAATTTTTATAGTATTGGGTTCAGAGAATGTGGACTATGGTCTGTCTATTATTGGAGACTTATTCCGGTTATTTGGTTCCTATGCACTATAATTTTAAAAATAAATTTTCATGGAATATGAAAATAAAGATACAGAATATATAATTTAATTATAAACTATATAAGGAAAATGTATTACATATATGTATTAATTTTATTTTCAGATCTTTGGCATTTTTATGTTGCATATTTAAGTTAAAATAGGCAGAAAGGCAAGCTTTTATTCCCCCCACTCTTCTAATATTTCTGTTCATTTACCTTGGAACTTCTATGTTTTTTTTCTTTGTACACTTCAATGCAATATTATTCATTTTATAAATGTCCATGTCTGATCTATCCTTAATATACAATGTACAAATGGTCAAAATGCAACATCAATTTCTGAAGTACTACTTAAATTTATGCTACTGTGATCCCTGTTTTCACATTGAATTTGGATGAATTATTCTTATGTCTTTTTATTTTCAATATTGTGGCACATTTTGTAGGTGTGGTTTGATGAACAACATTTGGATTTGGTTTTGTGAACCAGTTTAATAACCTATTTTCCATTTTTGTGATTCTTTGACTTTTTCAATGTATACTTTACTTTCCTTAGTATAGGAACTGCAAAATATAAAATATGTATATATTTTTCCAGCCAATCTCTTGATCTTCTTCCTTGTTCCTTCTTGCTTTTTATTCCCCTTAAACCTACTGGCTCTGAAAAAAAGGTAGAAAGATAATGTGGTAGAAACAATGGAAGGAGAACCTCAAAAGATCAGTACTCACGACATATACTGAGGATACCCAGCAGAGCTTGGGTTTGGAGGAACTGTTAAATCTACTCCCAACTTTACTAATCACAACATATCGTGATTTGATTTCTCTTCTATCCAAAGGCTGATTTAGGAGTGCTGTGAAAATATTGTTTATGCATATAGATTATTTTTTAAAAGATTATTAAGTCATTTGTATTAGTTGGAATGTGTGCATAAATAACTAGTTCACCCTTGTAAGCTATTTAAGATAATGACAGAGAAGGGCATTAGATGTAGATGGGTATAATTCTCTGTAATCTTGAAGAAAAACTATATGGAAAGACAGAAAACACAGAGTACATCAGAAATGGGGAAGGTGCCCACATGCAGATGAGGAAGGTTAGACCCCATGTTGAATGGAAAGTTGAATTGAAGGTCTGAGGATTCAGGCTTCTGAGGATGTTTCTTTTCCTTTGATTACAATCAATTAAGAAGATAACTTCACACAGCCACCCCAAGTTAGACATGCTTCATCAACCACTTCTACCTTAAACCTTAGCAAGGGGTCCCTACTGTCTACTCAGCTGTGTTGAGCCCCAAAGCAAATCTGAGCTGCTCTGTCATCCATCTGTCTTCTTCCTCAAGTTATTCTTTCTGCCTCCTGCTTCTTAATTTTCTGCTGGTCTCTGAGCAGAGAGTGGAGGGGAGATGGAAAGGCAGTAAGCTCTGTTTTTAAAAGGCTGAACCTTTTTTCTCACTTCATGAACAGTTTTTACTAGGGAGAGAGTTTTAACAAAATTAATTTGGACTTTGAACATCAAACACAAGACATTAGGCTTACAACAAGGTAAAATTCAGAATATAATTTTTTTTTTTAATCTTCCTCCATCAAAAGTTGGCAGGATGGCTTGTCAGGGAATTTGTGTATTAGGCTTAGTCTGGACATTAGGTGAGTCTTATTATTTTCTGTGTCTTCCAAAGCATTTTAGAAGTCATTGTAGGGAGAAGTCAAATAAGAAGTTTCCTTGTCAAGCTCTGTCTTAAATGGGAAGCCCCATGAAGAGAGAATTTCACCCTCTCTCTTATAATGGAAGGCATTAGGTCACACATCTCTTTCAGGCTGGGCTTAGTCACCCCGAATGTGTGCTTAGTGAAAGTTCTACCGTCACATTTTAGTCACTGCTTTCAATACGGATGTTTTTCTTCCTTTTACCTGAACACACTTGAACATAGTTATGAATTCTAAAACAAATGCTACAATGACTCAGATATTTTCTAAATAGTTGTTTTTTTATGTCAAATGGGTGATTTAGTCCCAAAGATTGAAGTTGTGAAATGATAAAGAATTTACCATGTAATAAGCTAGGAAATTCTCTATTAATATAAAGGCATGTGTTAGTTCCATTAACTAACAAATATATTCTTGAATATGACTCAGTAACTTCAGAGTTATCCTTCTGATACAGAATAGCCTGTGGGTGCTTTCTAATTAAAATTTTAGAAGTTGATGCCCAGTATACTGTATCTGTCTGCAATTTTAAATTAAGCTTGGATCTCATATGTTGAGTTAGTCTATAACCTTTTCTTTCATTGGTATGCTGCAGCTGAAAAAAATGCTAATTTAGTAAATCAGATCAAGTTCAGTCCTAAACTATTATTACTATAGCAAATAAAGTTAGTGGTAGTTATGGTTGAGTTGCAATTTATGGAACCTCATAATCCCATTAGTAATAAAAATAAGAACTCTAACAATATCAATATTCTACCATTTATTACATCCCTGCTGTGTTCCAGGCCTAAATGCATTAGCTTATCTGACTCATGCAACAATTGTTTACGAGAGAGTTATCATTTCAATTGTACAGTAAAAGCAGCTGAGGGGAGAAAAAAGGATGGTTTTAACTAGAAAAGAATGAGAGCAAGGGGGTTAAGTAATTGGGTGAAAGGGGAAGTTAGAAAAGGGAATTTATTAAAAAGCTTTTAGAATCTTATAAGTAACATTTATTGTAGGTTTTAAAATTGCTTTAGTAGTGTACATGTGCCTTAGATGATATGGAAACAAAGGAAAACAGAGAAGGAAACAAAAATGATCAATTCCATTTCACACATGTTACACTTAACATGAGTGGGAGATTTCCAGAATCTGCCCACTCTTTAGATGAAAGGATCTGGAGTCCAAGAAAGAGATCTGGGTTATAGCTTTAGAAATCATCAGTAACATGTAATATAACAACAAATATAATATAATAGCAATATATTATAATAGTAATATAATTGTAATATACTAGAAGTTGAAATTTCAGGTATGGATAAGACTTTGTAAAAGAGCATTGTAGACTGAGAAGAGAAGAGGATGAAAGATGGGACTTGGGGAACACTGATATTTAAAAAGCAATAAAAATCAGAGATGATGGGAGAATTAAGACTGGGTGTTAGCACCAAAACTAATACAATGGAGATTTTATGGTATTAAAAATAGCTAAAAATGTTTAATTCTGGATCCTAGTAAGATGAGGCTTGAAAGGTAGACACCTTTCCAGCTAGAGATGCCCATTCCTGGTGAACAGAGTGGGGATGAGCAGGCTTGAAACTCAGTGCTCTAGTGCATTCAGGAGTGAATGGGAGGTGGGTAGTTGAAAAAGTGAATGGAAACTCTGCAGGAGCCAGGAGTGATTAAGAGGTCAGTAGCTAGAAATCAAGACAAGAGTTTTATTATAGAGACTTTAGAGAGAAGATTGAGACATAGGGCAGATGGATGATATGGGAATGAGGTCTTGAAGAAAATCCAGTGCATAATTTGAACATCATTTCCCCAGAGGGCTGCCACAGGTAGTTGTGGAAGGCACTGAGCGGAGGGGAGACTGGATGCCAAAATGCAGCCTGAGCCTTGCTTGCCAATCCAGGTCAGCTGGAGAAGAGGGGGCTTTTGTTAATAGTCCCACCAAATGGGGTTTCTTTTTCTATTTGGTCCACTTAGAAAAGACACTTTTTACAATTCATCCTCCCAGGAGAGATGACTTTGTTTTGTAATTTGCTACTAGCAGCCCAAACTTTAGCATTAGGCTGCCATTGTGTTTTATGGATTCTTGAATAGTGAGAGACACACAAAGTTCTGTGTTTCATCTCATGAGCATACTGAAATTTCAGAATGTCAGTGATAGAAAGGATCTTAAGGTTACCTACTGCAACCTGTATCTGTTACATTTGAGCACATTTAGGAGGTAAGGGACTTGCCTAGGGTCAGGTAGCTAGTTAGGGAGAGAGGCAAGGCCAGGATTCTGTTCTGATTCCCAATTCAATGTTCGTTTCCATACACAAGGAAACAAAGACTCAAGCTTATGCTTTTCGGTAGTAGAATGTGAAAGAACTTCTTGATGGAATCCTGAGTACTGAATTCACCTTTTACGACCTGGAGGCTGGAAAGTGATCTTACTTTCTAAACTTTCCCTACTTCTGACATCTGTACGAATCAGCTATCATTTTGACTTTCAATTTGTAATAATCATTCTTCATAAATGGATTTTTAAAATGGCATGGTAAATGTATGGCATTTTGATTTTTCATGATAGCCTTATACATTTAAGTTCTCAAATATAAATAACTGTTATTTTTCCTGTAATTGTATGCCAAGATTCTTAAAAAATGAGAATAGAAAATAAACATTTTCAGGTAGTACATGAAGATGGGATTGGAAAACACATCAGAATTTTGAATCTTGTGGTAGCTGTTCAGAAATGAGATTTTTAAGGCTATTCTTAGAATATGCACAGTCATAAATACCTATGCAGGACAACTCTGAAGAGTAATATGCTGGCATCCTGGTTTATATTTTCAGCCATTGTTTTCCGAATTGTGTTTCCCGAGTTGTTCACAGATATTTTTTGAATAAAGAAGTTTATGGTGCCATATTTTCACCACAACGTCTCCCAACTACTACTTGAAAATCTATAATGCAGAGTTAGAGGCCTAGGCATTCCTATAATAAAGAACTCCTATTAACTTTGTTGAATTCATGTTTTCCAAACTTGTTTAACCACAAAGCAGGGTTTGTTTTTGTTGTTTGTTTGTTTTCCTCCTGGAACATCTATTATCTCACAGATAAAAGTGTTCCAAAGATAAAAATTGGGAGAATTTTTCTTAGCTTAGATTTTTTTCTTTTTCAGAATATTTATTCAGTATTCAAGCTTTTAAGACACCTTTTGAACATAAATGCCTATGTTCCCTGGAAGGAAAGGTGCATTTGCTGCACTAAAGGAACTGTTAAGCTTAACAGCTAAAGAGAAAACAAGATGCATTTTGCTATATCACATATAAATTCTATCAACACTGAAACTGTAAAAAATAATTTAACAGTATGTAAGCATACATATTTTTTTGTGTGTGTATGTATGTGTGCGTGTGTGTGTGTACATTTTGGGGCATGAGTTTTCACTACAAGTATCTATCTTTTAACCAGGTTTATTCATAGCTTGGGAATACCTCAATTTTGCATTGCTCATTAGTATTTACTTTGTCTTCTTTACGAGAATGAAAGATTTTAGCTTTGGATAACATCAAATGATATTTAAGATAAACATTATTTCCATTACAATTTGGTTTCCTGTCATTTTCTGTAACAATAATTAATGAGCTCTTGCCTAAAATCCCTCTGTCCCGTACTTACTGTCTTCTTTTTGGTAGCTGGCCAGTAAGGGGATTTGAACCCTTGACCTTGGTGTTATCAAAATGGTGCTCTAACCAACTGTGCCCACCCAGTCATGATCAAAATCTGACCCAGTAAAAAATCCACAGCTCTGCCTTTCACAGCTCACTTCAGTGCATTCCTCGTATGGGTGATAGAATGTTTTCCTAAATCCAAAGTATATGACATATGGCTAATCTAACGATGCCAAGTGAGATTTTCTTTTGTTTTGATTTGAAATGCTGTTGTGAAGTAGAAGGCCAATCTTGAAGGGGCTAGCTTCAAAAACAGATACTAATGTATTATCAAAGGACATAAAGATAATTGGTAAGTTAACTAAAAAAATATATGAATTATTTGTACCACCCCTTTTTTTTACATTAGGTAAACAGATATGGAAGACTGTACATACCAATTTCAGATGTTTACATGCCCCAGCTAGTGGCTGAAAGCACATACACATTTCATACACTGACTCCATCTACCATGTGCTGCCAGACTTAGTGAAAAGCAGACTTTAAGAGTTGTGATACTTGCATGCTCAGCAGTATCAACCTCGATGATTTGATAAATTTTAAAAAAACAAAGTCAAATAGAGCATTGTATAAAATACACTGTAGTGTATTGCAATCTTGGTAGTAGACCTTGGTAAACCCCCAAATTGAAAGTGGTTTGCTGAAGCAGAATGCATTTCCAATGTTCAGTTTACAGCCTATGACATGAGGCAAGCGTACAGGTGCATTCAAATGAAAGATCTATAGCTAAGTAATGACAATGCCCAAATTCCTTTAGTAGATGAATTAGAGAGGTAAATATGAAAAAAAAAAATTAGTACAATTTCTGGAGCAGTTTCATCAACTTTGCCTACAAGTCATATTTAACATCTACTGGCAAGACAAGGTCAACAACAGCAGGATCCTGGGACATCAGCATGGAAGTCAAGCTCACTGAAATTCAGATTTACTGGGCTGGACATGTGTGGAAGATGGATAACAGCAGGGTGGCGAAGCAGTTGATAGACTAGCTGAAATGGAGTGATCATGAGCACAGTAGGTAAAAGAAGTACTCTAAGGCCTTTAAGCAGTGTGGCATAACTTCCGACTGCTGGATAGTGATAGCAGGAAACAGGCCATGCTGGCACACAGCAATGAGAACCCGGGTGACTCCCTTCTAGCAACTGTGCTAGGAAAATTCTAGGACTCTTGCCTGAACCGAAATAAAGTAAATTTATAGAGAGGTATAACGGCATGCTTTCTTTTGGAAATAGATGCAGATAGGTCTTTATTGTATTGATTTGAACATGACTAATATCTCCACTAAAAGAAAATTCTTGTCAAGATCTGTCCTTTGGTATCCTCACACTTGTGATACATTTTTTCACTCCTAAGTTACCTCAAACTACCCTATAACCTATGTGTAAGTTTTTAATATTACTACATAATTCAGTTTCTCAGAAAAATTTATTTACCTTTTTCCTCCAGCATGCCCTTTATAATCCTTTTTGCTTTCAAGGTCTACTATTATTCTCAATCTTTCTGAAAAGCATTCCATTGCATTTCCCTTTGTCTTATCCTGTTTATAAACTCATCAGTCCCGTGAACACTTACTTTCATAGGAGCTAAGAAACAAGTAAAGAAAGAAGAGGGCCAGTTAATACATATCATCTTATTTCATCCTCATTGCCATTTTTTTAAACACTTCGTTCTTCTTCCTTAGAAACTTGACGTAAAGCTTAGCCCCACCATGAAGTTTTTCCAAACTAGCAAAGTTGATAAGAACTTATCCAGGTTCAAGTTTTGTTTATTAAGCAACTCAGGGCCTTGTAAGCTTTGATGTTAAGTAACGTGTCTCCTAGTAATATACATCTCAGATGTGACTGAAGCTTGCTGGAGTTTTCAGTCTTAGCATTCAAAGGATGTGTGGTTCATGCTTCTGTTTGTTTTTCTCCAAATTACAGTAGAGTGTACAATTACATTTTGAGAATTCTGCAATCCTTGAAAACATCTCGAAGTCTCTCAGTTGTAGTTTTAGAATAGGTCGTGTAACCTATACTATACATTTCTTAAGTCCACGATACCTGATCTTGTTTAGTTACTGTAAGAGCATCTTTTCACCCATAAATAAAATGAATATTTTAAATAATGACTTAGTTTTGAATTGCTATTTACCTTCCATACAAGCTCTAGGATTACTGGGGTTTTGCTTTTCAGAAATAATTAAATCTAATTTCTTTTAACAACTATTTATAGGATATATCTATATCTATATTTATTTCTATATCTATCCCTCAAATAATCATAGTCCTATAAACAATTTTGGTAGTTCTGAAAAATGAATCAATGGCAATGTTTACTTTTTTGACAAAATATTGCCTGGGGCTAGCAATAAACTGTGTTAACCAGAAAAAAGAAACTACTTTATAGCCAGAAAATATACAATGAGTGCTTTATTAAAACCAAAACTTTCTGAGAAATTGTTGCAGAATGGAATTTGATGTGTTTCCTTTCTCTAAAACCCCACTTACTGAAAATCATCCTTAACATTACCAGATTATTAGCTGGATATGACGAGAATATCTTAGGAGACTTAAAAAAGAAAATTTAATTGTTGCTGTTTACATGTTGATATGTATTTTTTCAGTTTATTTTTATTGTCTAAAAGAAAAAGATATGAGGATGAGTTCAACCTCAAAATGTGACCAAACAAAAGGAACCAAGAATTAGTTATAAAAGTTTTGGTTTTCCTGCAGTCAAAGCCACAAGGACAATAGGCCGTTGTGATATTTTAATTTTAAAAAGTGCATACCAATTCATATGGAGAGACAGATTATTTCCTAGATGGAATTTATCATACGAATTCTTACAAAAGGTTTTTAAGTAACATAACTGGTAATGTATTTTGAGAAAGAAAGAAAAAATTTCTTCAAATATTTTATGTCACCATTTATAAATGCTAACAATTAAATACCACTAGTAAATATATTTGGCACTATCTAAAATTTAGATGATTTAGATTCTAAATTAATACATTGACAACATATAGAAAACTAGAGAAGATTTAGCCTTTCCCTTGAGCAATCTGTCTCAAATATCCTTGACTTAAGTGAGCCTGTTTAAGGATTAGGTTATAGTCAGTTCAGGGCTGGATTCTGTGATGAGTGTCTGAAGTGCCATTGTTATATGCTGCTGATTCAATAGCAATCAGTCTGTGACAGAACTAACATTTGTTATGAAAATTTGGCAACTTGATTTATATTCTCACCACTTTTGCACAGAGGCGTGCCTATGGGTAGAATCAAAATTATTACCAAAAGAGAGTTTTAACTCATCATAAGTACTTTTCTACTTATTTATTTGAAATCTCAGAGTTCTGCCTCATTAAGCATGGAAAGGATATCTGGGCTTTAAAAAAAAAAAAATCTAACCATAAAACAAAACCTTTTAATTGCCTATTTTTATTACCTCACTATAATACTTTTAAGTGAACTATATACTGTTATGCTAATGCATTAAGTAGATGCATATTAAGTGTTGCATTTCTGACAGTTGCAGTTTCTCTTTGAACTCCTTTCATATATTTTGACACTAAAACAGAAAAAGCAATTAACGTTGGTATTTTCCTAATACAGATAAATAAAAAACATACTCTAGTCTATTGAGCACCTACAATAGAATAAGCATAGTCCTTGTTTAAAGACCAACAAAGCCCTTTTTTACTGAATGGTGAGACAAGTAAACATTAGTAAAGACTAGTAATATTCTATGGTAAGTGCCAAGAAAAAAATGCCCAGGGTGCTTTGTGAGAACAAAGGAAAGTTACCTTTCCAGCCTGAGTCCTAAAATCAGTCCTGTAAGTCAGGGGAAAGGTATTCTTGCTAGCAAGAATGGCATTTTTTAAGGAGTGTTGAATCCAAATGAAAGAAGTTCAATGTGGCTGCAGTCCAGATGTTTCATGGCTGGGTAGGAGGAGATCAAGTAGAAAGGAATGCAGGAGCCAGATAAAGGAGGGCTTTGCCTACAATGGAAAGAAAGTTGGATTTTATCCAAAGTGATAAGGCATGAATTAAAGCTTTAGGATTTATAGAAAGGGTAGATTCCAGAGCTATTGGAAGAACACAGCATAGAGTAGTGGCTAAGAAGAACTGCCTAGATCTGGGTTTAAATCCTGGCCTTGCCAACTAAGAATTATATGGCTTGGGCAAGTTCTTTTACCTTTAAGACAAGTCTACTTGCCTAGAAAAAACCTGCCTGGTACATCAGTACTGTGCAATAAATGGTAGTTGTTGGTGCTGATTCTGGCTGCTACTTTCACTTCTTGAAAAGTGGAAGTAAAGACTGATTACTGGAGGTAATAAGGAAAAGAGTGCCACTGGAGAATTGACTGGAAATATAGGAGGAAGGGTTGATTGGGAGTTTGGTGTTTTAGATATGTTGAATTTGAATGACACTTGGAGATCCAGTGGAATCCAGATCAGTTTGTGAGTTATCGGCGGTGCCGATACTGTGTGTGCAAAGTGAAACTGTCTAGGAAGAGGATTTAGACAAGAAGATGTTGAAGGTGAAGACCGAGGTATATTTTAACATTTGAGAAATGGTTTGGACAAAAAGGAAAAAGAAAAATGAAGTCCCTGAATGAGAGAGATTTCCAGCAATGGAATTGTTCATAATACTGATTATCAGTGAGAGGTCAGTTTTGATGAGGCTGGAAACTATCCATTGCAAAGAAAAACTAGGAAGTTACTGGCAACTTTCAGAGAGGGAAAGAGCTAAAATCAAATTCCAGTGGGATAGGGAGTGATTGAGACAAGAAGAAATGGAGAAAGAGTATAGAAATCTGGCTGAAGGAAAAAGAGAGAGAGAGGTATGATGCTGAGAGGAGAGGTTAAGGATGGAGTTTTTTTAGTTTTAATTTGAGTCTCTTATTATGGACTCACTCATATTATCACAGGGAAGGAGCTTATTAAGGAGAATAAGTACACAAGAAAATGGTGAATAATTGTGTAACAGCAATTTTAGTTAAAAAATTTCCCCTTAAACAGAGAAACAGTAGATATGAAATTTTAAAATGAGGCACCAAACCACTGTGATGACTGAGTTGTTAGTGTAGGTCTTTTGAGCTTCCCTTAGGCCATGTTATGGGTTCCCTGCAATCAAAGGGCACAGAGAAGTGGTTCTTAACCAAGAAAGCTAAGACTTCCTTTTGCACATATAGAAAGAAAGAGCCTTCCCAGAATTTGCTAGGGCCAAGGATGTGTAAGGATTACCTGTGAACCAGATGTGGACTACAACCGAGAACTGGCAGGCAGTCGTTCTGACTCTCGCCCAAATGGACTGCCAGGGACAGTAAAGAAGTCTGTGGGGTGGGCTCTCAGGAAACCACAAGCCAAGCAGGAACAATCCATCGGCTACGTGATGGGATCTGCGATGGAAAGTGCCCCGCTGAGGAGCTTCTGAACAACCCACAGAAGTCCCCACCAGGAAGGAGTCAGTGTTAACCATCTAACAGTACTAGAAAGCATAAAGCATCTTAAAATTAAGAATTAAGTAAGAATTATTAAGTAAGAATATTTCACCTTCTCTTTCCAGTGGGAGAGGATAGAGTAAGAAAGTCAGACTACCATGTTCCTCCCTGCAGGCAGGAGGCTTCAGCTTGAATTAGAGTCCAGAGTTTTGATTATTATTAAGGACTGGTTTAATATTTAGTGATTTATTATATGTGATTTAAAGTGATTAGACTTTTTACTACCAACACATGATCACAAAGGTCATAGGACTCCTTGGATCTCTACAGTGGTGGTGGTGGAGAGGAGGGACTCCTGCACTGAATAAATGTAAAGAAAAGGGAGAACACAAAAATGGGGTTGTATTTTAATACAAGTCATGCTTATTCTGCATACGGGTATATGTGGTTGAAAAAGGGCCCAAGGGGGTGTGAGTAGATAGAAATCACATTTAGGAAAACTGACCTTGATCAGCGGAACTTTCACAAATGTAGAAGAGGAGATAAGAATCAGAAGATAATGATAGGATTTAGTTGGAGGAGGAGTGGGGAGGAAGAACAGAAATAAACTGGGAGAACTGCGACTTGCTGAGCCCTATTTTCTCTGGGAATTGTTGAGTTTCCCTTCTGAGAATTAGGAATAATGGTTAGATTGGAAGATGAAAGAGACTGGTAGAGGTTTGGAATACAGTAGAGCAGTGGTTCTCAAAGTATGGGCCCTGGACCAGCAACATCAACATCTCCTGGTAACTTGTGAGAAATGCACATTTTCAGGTCCCAGCAAGACCTACTGCGATTGGAAGATGAAAGAGACTGGTAGAGGTTTGGAATACAGTAGAGCAGTGGTTCTCAAAGTATGGGCCCTGGACCAGCAGCATCAACATCTCCTGGTAACTTGTGAGAAATGCACATTTTCAGGTCCCAGCAAGACCTACTGAATCAGAAACTGTAGGGGTGGAGTACAGCAATCTGTGCTGTATCAAGCCTTCCTGCTAATTCTCATGCATACCATAGAGTCTGAGAACTGCTATAAGAGCCAAGTGGTTTAAATGCACACCTTCTGTGTTCAAACACAGTACCGTCACGTATTAATTGTCTTTTGCAAATTAGTTAACCTCTCTCTATCTCAGTTTCTATTATCTGTGAAATGAGTATAGCTAATAGTAACCAATTCATAGTATTCTTGTAGTCTGTATGACTCAATGCATCTGAAGTCTGTGGCATATTGAAAGCCCTCGACAAATGTTACTATAGTGAGAAATG